>NC_057806.1:647547326-647561583 GCF_018294505.1 Triticum aestivum | reverse complement strand
TAATGGAAGGGCGAGGCCGAATTACAGAGGCGCCAAAGTAGGATTCCTCCTACTTGGGGCGCCCCCTTGCTGCTCCCCTCCCTCTCCCACCTAAATATACATGGGGAGGGGTCCCTAGAACATAGGACAACATCTGTTAGCTGTGTGCGATGCCCCCTCCACAGATTACACCCTCAGTCATATTCTCGCGGTGCTTAGGCGAAGCCCTGCGCGGATCACTTCACCATCACTATCACCACGCCATCGTGCTGACGAAACTCATCTACTTCCTCAACACTTTGTTGGATCAAGAGTTCGAGGTATGTCATCGAGTTGAACGTGTGCAGAACTCGAAGGTGTCGTACGATTTGTACTTGATCGATCAGAATGAGAAGAAGTTCGACTACATCAACCGCATTGTCAAACGTTTCCGCTTTTGATATACGAGGGTACGTAGACACACTCTCCCGCTCTCGTTGCTATGCATCTCCTAGATAGATCTTGCGTGAGCGTAGGAATTTTTTTGAAATTGCATGCTACGTTTCCCAACAACATCTCCATCGCGAGTAGCAGTAGGGGCAAGGCCGCTGCTAGGGCCCCGCCATTGCCATTGGCATTGGCTGCGGTGGTCGTCCGCACTACGCAGCAGGAGGCATAGCGACTCCTCCATGAGTGACAGGCAGATACTAGACAAGGTTGTTGCGGCCATCTAGTGCCCTTCTGCTGCTTGAGGGACCACAACAACGACGACACAGATGGCGATAGCGATGTGGCAGGATAGGGCAGCAATGCGTATGAGGTGGTTGATACGTCTCCAACATATCCATTATTTTTTATTGTTCCATGCTATAATATTATCTATTTTGGATGTTTTATATGCATTAATATGCTATTTTATATTATTTTTGGTACTAACCTATTAACCTAGAGCCACTGCCAGTTTCTGTTTTTCCTTATCTTTTAGCTTCGCAGAAAAGGAATATCAAATGGAGTAAAACTTTCATGATGATTTTTCTTAGACCAAAAGACATCCAGGAGACTTGGAGTCCAAGTCAGAAGAGCCACGAGGCGGCGACAAGGGTGGAGGGCGCGCCCCCCTACCTTATGGGCTCCTCGAGACTCCCCTGACCTAGTTCTTCCTCCTATGTATTCACATATATTCCTGAACCTCCAGAAGCATCCATGAAAACACTTTTCCACCGTCGTAACCTTCTGTTCCCGTGAGATCCCATCTTGGGGCCTTTCCGGCATCCTGCCGGAGGGGGATTCGATCACGGAGGGCATCTACATCAACTCTATTGCCCTTTCGATGAACCGTGAGTAGTTTACCTCAGACCTACGGGTCCATAGCTAGCAGCTAGATAGCTTCTTCTCTCTTTGATTCTCAATACCATGTTCTCCTCGATGTTCGTGGAGATCTATCCGGTGTAATCTTCTTCTACGGTGTGTTTGTCGAGATCTGATGAATTGTGGATTTATGATCAGATTATCTATTAATATTATTTGAATGTTCTCTGAATTCTTATATGCATGATGTGATATCTTTGTCATTCTCTTCGAACTATCGGTTTAGTTTGGCCAACTAGATTGGTTTTTCTTGCACTGGGAGAAGTGCTTAGCTTTGGGTTGAATCTTGTGGTGTCCTCACCCAGTGACACAGTAGGGGTAGCGAGGCACGTATTGTATTGTTGCCATCGAGGATAAAAAGATGGGGTTTCATATTGCTTGAGTTTATTCCTCTACATCATGTTCTAGATGAACTTAAAGCGTTACTCTGTTCTGCATGAACTTAATACTCTAGATGAAGGCAGGAGTCGGTCGATGTGTGGAGTAACAGTAGTAGATGCAGGCAGGAGTCAGTCTACTTGACACGGACGTGATGCCTATATTACATAATCATTGCCTTGGATACCGTCATAACTTCGCGCTTTTCTATCAATTGCTCGAGAGTAATATGTTCTCCCACCGTATTATTTGCCTTCAAGAGAGAAGCCTCTAGTGAAACCTATGGCCCCCAAGTCTATTTTCCATCATATTAGTTTCCGAACTACTATTTTGCAATCTTTTACTTTCAGATCTATAAACCAAAAACCCAAAAAAGTTGTCTTTTGTTTAGTTTTATTTATCTATCTCTATCAGATCTCACCTTTGCAAGTGATCATGAAGGGATTGACAACCCCTTTATCGCGTTGGGTGCAAGTGTTTGATTGTTTGTGCAGGTATTGGTGATTTGTGTGTTCTTCTCCTACTGTATTGATACCTTGGTTCTTAACTAAGGGAAATACTTATCTCTATTGTGATGCATCACCCTTTCCTCTTCAAGGGAAAAAACCCAATGCAAGCTCATGAAGTAGCAGGAAGAATTTCTGGCGCTGTTGCCGGGGAGATCTACGCCAACTCAAGCCCACCAAGTACCCACCATAAACTCTCATCTCTTGCATTACATTATTCGCCATTTGCCTCTCGTTTTCCTCTCCCCCACTTCTAAAATGATTTTCGAAACAATTTGCCATTTTCTTAGCCCTTCTTCCATTCGTCTTTTCATTTGCGTTTTGTTTGCTTGTGTGTTGGATTGCTTGCGGTGTCACGATGGCTCAAGAGAATACCAAATTGTGTGACTTTTCCAACACTAATAACAATGATTCCACGCGCATCCACATGGATAGTAAATTTAGAAAAAATAATGGATTTTTTTAATTCTAAAATTTCAACATATGAAACTTAGTCGACCATTCTACTCGCATGTGAAGTTTCATGATATATTGACACCCATGGTATTTTTTATTGAAGAAAATACAATTGGGACCATACTATTTATCAAACATTGTTTTTTAATATAGCTTCAATTTTGTCATTTTTGCCCAGATTACCATGGATGTGATTTCTTTGTGAAACTTCATATGTGAGTATACCGGTTGTTTATGTATGTTAAAAAAACTAATTTTCTATTTTTCTAGTATTTTTTGAATTTACTATTCATAAAGGGTGCGCGGGGAACCATGCTAACCAAATCCGTGTCCTACCACTAGCCTACTATTCAAAATTGAACATTTCACACAACATATTTCGGTCTACCACGAAAGTTTAGATACATGTTTCGGTCAGCGATGAAAGTTTAGTTGGGATATAAAGTGAGGTAGTGCGGTGGGATGGAGCTATGTAAGGCGTACAACCCTATGGTTCATTTTAAGGCATCTCCAACACCGACCCCTGATACGTCTCCAACGTATCTATAATTTATGGAGTATGCATGCCATGATTACAACAATTTTATATTGTTATGGTAAGATTTGCATGGAACTAACTCAGAATGACGATGTTTCCAGCAGAACTACCGTGGTGTTGTTTTTTGTGCAGAAATGAAAGTTCTCCAAATGAGCTGAAACTTTTTGACGATTTTTTCTTGAACAAAAGAGACTCCCGAAGCTTCCTGGGAGGGCCAGAAGAGCCACGAGGAGGGCACAACCCACCAGGGCACGCCTGGTGGGCCTGGCTTGCCCCGGTGGGTTATGCTCACCTCGAGGCCCATCTTCGCGTGAAACCGATGCCAAAAAATCCTATAAATAGAGAAACCATCAGGGGTTAACCTAGATCAGAAGTTCCGCAGTCGCAAGGCTCTATAGCCACCAAAAACCAATCTAGACCCTTTCCGGCACCCTGCCGGAGGGGGGAATCATCTCCGATGGCCATCTTCATCATCCCGGCGGCCACCACGATGAGGAGGGAGTAGTCCACCCTCGGGGCTGAGGGTTTGTACTAGTAGCTATGTGTTTAATCTCTCTCTCTCTCTCTCGCACGCGCGCGCTCTCTCGCTCTCTCTCTCGTGTTCTTGAGATGTCACGATCTTGATGTATTGCTGATACGTTCATTTTGCACCATGTTTTCTTACTGTTATTTATAATGTTTTTATCCATAATAATGGTTTTTGGAGTAATTCTAATGCCTTTTCTCTCATAATATGCAAGGTATACACAAAGAGGGAGAATTCCGGCAGCTGGAAATTTGAACCTCGAAAAGCTACATCAGGCCACCTATTCTGCACAACTCCAAATGAGATGAAACTTCACGGAGAATTTTTATGGAATATTTGAGGAATATTGGAGCAAATAACTACCGGAGGGGGCCCACCAGGTAGGCACAACCCACCTAGGCGCGCCAGGGAGCCTAGGCGTGCCCTGGTGGGTTGTGCTCACCCAGGCCCACCTCCGGTGCCCATCTTCTGGTATATAAGTCATTTTGACCTAGAAAAAATAAGGAGAGGACTTTCGGGACGGAGCTCCACTGTCTCGAGGCAGAACTTGGGCAGGAGCACTTTTGTCCTCCCGCGGAGCGATTTCGCCAGGGGAACTTCCCTCCGGAGGGGGAAATCATCATCATCATCACCAACAACTCTCCCATCTTGGGGAGGGCAATCTCCATCAACATATTGAACAACACCATCTCCTCTCAAACCCTAGTTCATCTCTTGGTTTCAATCTTGTTACCGAAACTATAGATTGGTGCTTGTGGGTGACTAGTAGTGTTGATTACATCTTGTAGTTGATTACTATATGGTTTATTTGGTGGAAGATTATATGTTCAGATCCTAATACTCCTCTGATCTTGAGCATGATTATCATTTGTGAGTAGTTACTTTTGTTCTTGAGGTCACGAGAGAAATCATGTTGCAAGTAATCATGTGAACTTGATATGTGTTCGATATTTTGATAGTATGTATGTTGTGATTCCCTTAGTGGTGTCATGTGAACGTCAATTAGATGACACTTCACCATATTTCGGCCTAAGAGAATGCATTGTGGAGTAGCAATTAGATGGTGGGTTTCGAGAGTGACAGAAGCTTAAACCTCAGTTTATGCGCTATTCCGTAAGGGACCGATTGGATCCAAAAGTTTAATGTTAGGTTAGAATTTATTCTTAATACTTTTCTCGTAGTTGCGGATGCTTGCGGGTGGGTTAATCATAAGTAGGAGGTTTGTTTAAGTAAGAACAACACCTAAGCACCGGTCCACCTACATATCAAATTATCAAAGTACCGAACACGAATTAAGCCAACATGATGAAAGTGACTAGATGAAATTCCCGTGTACCCTCAAGAACGCTTTGATTATCATAAGAGACTGTTTTGGCCTGTCATTTGCCTCAAAAGGATTGGGCTACCTTGCTACACTTTTGTTATTACTTTCGTTACTTGCTCATTACAAATTACCTTGCTATCAAACTACTCTACTACTTACAATTTCAGCACTTGCAGACATTACCTTACTGGAAACCACCTGTCATTTCCTTTTGCTCCTCGTTGGGTTCGACACTCTTACATATCGGAAAGAGCTACAATTGATCCCCTGTACTTGTGGGTCATCAAGGCTATTTTCTGGCGCCATTGTCGGGGAGTGAAGCGCTTTTGCTAAGTGGAATTTGGTAAGGAAACATTTATATAGTGTGCTAAAATTTATTGTCACTTGTTACTATGGAAAACAATCCTTTGAGGGGTTTGTTCGGGGTATCTTCACCTCGACTGTCGGTGTCAAAACCGGCAGATCTCGGGTAGGGGGTCCCGAACTGTGCGTCTAAGGCGGATGGTAACAGGAGGCAGGGGACATGATGTTTTACCCAGGTTCGGGCCCTCTTGATGGAGGTAAAACCCTACGTCCTGCTTGATTTATTCTTGATGATATGAGTATTACAAGAGTTGATCTACCACGAGATCGGAGAGGCTAAACCCTAGAAGCTAGCCTATGGTATGATTGTTGTTGTCCTACGGACTAAACCCTCTGATTTATATAGACACCGGAGGGGGCTAGGGTTACACAGAGTCGGTTACAAGGAAGGAGATCTACATTCCGTATTGCCAAGCTTGCCTTCCACGCCAAGGAAAGTCCCATCCGAACATAGGACGAAGTCTTCAATCTTGTATCTTCATAGTCCAACAGTCCGGCCAAAGGTTATAGTCCGGCTGTCCGGACACCCCCTAATCCAGGACTCCCTCAGTAGCCCCGAACCAGGCTTTAATGACGATGAGTCCGGCGCGCAGATTGTCTTCGGCATTGCAAGGCGGGTTCTTCTCCAAATTCCGAATACCTGTTAAATAGTGTACGGCTCCTTGTAACTGCTGCGCTCCTTGGCTTCCACGCCCAATAATGGCCACCTTCCACGTGTCAAGCGAATGTGAAGAGCCAGGGTGTTTTTACACATACCCCCCTAGCTATGCAAATGAGCTGTCTATTAAAGAGACGAGGATTCAGATCCAAACCACACCCTCCTCCCTTAGCGAGCATTCATCGGAGCACACCCGGAAGCACTCCATTCCATCATGGCCGGTCGACGCAGCTCCTCCTCTAGTTCCTCCAGCCCCAAGCCCGGAGATTGGGAGAGGTGTTCCGTCTCGCACAGCCAACTAGTGGATCTTCAGACCCAGGGGTTTCTCCCCCCAGCGTATATGGTCCCGGTTCGAGCCGGGCTCGCCACCTACAATGGCGGAGAGCAAGCGGAGAGCCTTCCCAATCCCTCTAAGGGAGAGCGGGTATGCCTTGTCCCTTATTTGATAAGAGGACTCGGATTTCCAATTCATCTATTTCTCCGGGGGCTCCTGGATTTCTACGGCCTCCAGTTCCATAGCCTTACGCTTGCCTCCATACTGCATATCGCGGGCTTCGTAGCCCTTTGCGAGCTGTTTTTGGGCTGCGAGGCTCATTTCGCACTGTGGAAGAAGCTGTTCTGCCTTGTGCCCCGTTCTCAGAGGGGGTCAATATATCAAGTGGACGGAGCCGAAGTGTGGCGCATCGCCGGGACCGGATATCTATCCGGAACCCCGAAGAAGACGTCCGAAGACTGGCCTTCAGAATGGTTTTATATAGAAGACGTCCCCCTTCTGGATCCTGCTCGGATCGGCCTTCCTAAGTTCGATAATGCTCCTTTGAAGAAGTGCCTGAGCTGGCGTCCACGGAGCCCCCAAGAGGAAGATGACAGCAACGTTCTTTACCTGATGAGCCGGATAAAGTTATTGGCTCAATCAGGACTGACCATGATCGAAGTCATGGCGATATGCGTTATGCAGGGGGTGCAGCCGCTTCAATATCGAGGCCACCCCATGTGGGATTTCAACGGGGAGGATGACGCCACCCGCTGCGGCCGCAAGGGGCCGGACTCGAACGCTGCTCTAGCAAAAATCTTGTCCGATTTGTACAAGGGAGAAGAGGAGGAATTCCTCCGTGTCAATCCACAGGGCGGATTTTCTATGTGCAATCCTCCGGGCTGGGTAAGTCGACACTT
The DNA here is from genome assembly GCF_018294505.1 of Triticum aestivum. NCBI lineage: Eukaryota > Viridiplantae > Streptophyta > Magnoliopsida > Poales > Poaceae > Triticum > Triticum aestivum. Next base: position 647,554,335 of record NC_057806.1, on the reverse strand, counting down.
TTCATGCCCATCCGTTCCATATCCCCATAGTTAAGTATTTTACCTTGCGATTTCAACGCAGGAGCTGTGTAAGGCTGTAAGGGAGATCAACAGCCCGCCTCCACAACCAGAGGATCCGGAGTGGTCCCTCGACCCGGCCTCCCAAGAGGATCCAGACATATCTGTGGAGCTAATTGCTAGGGTATTTTACCAATTAAGCAGCGATAATGCCTTGGTAGCCATTACAGCCGATTACCCTGGGCTGCTCCCAGCTTCACAGGTAACTGAGACCAAAATCCCGATATTTTGAAAAGGATCCGTCCTTGTGTACTTTGCTTACCGTATACCAAAGGTGTTTTGTAGGGGAGGCCCTTGGGATGTCATGTCGAGCCCGCAGCGACTAGCCAACAAGGGGCTGTGAGGCCGGGCAGGCTGAAAAGAAATGCAGTCTGGACTGAGACACTGGCGCAGCGGTATGGCGCGCTGCCTTACTCCATGATATCATTCTTTAAAGGCATATTAATGCCCGCACTTTCTTAGTAAGAAGAATGCTCGCCGGACTATATCCGGAGAGGTCGCCAATCATGCCTCCACCAGTCAGGCTCCAAGGCCGGACCCGGAAGCGGAAGCGAATACGAGGCGCACACCGGATGCTCCTCCGACAAAGGATGTGGACAGACTGTACGCCACAAATTCCGAGGTGGAGAGCGCCATGAACCACAGGCGTCGCCGAGCCGTTCTCCGTGACGCTTGTTTCTCCCAAGAGGCATTTGATGCCTTCAACTCGGGAGACGTGTACCTCCGTGCTGCTCAAAATGGTCTAGCCAGAGCCACGGATCAGTATGTAAAGGACATACATGTGAGAAAATTTGATGATTATATATAGCAGTAGTCCCTGAGACTTGAAACAGTTAGAATAACTGATTTAAGGATCATTGGTTATGCAGGTCTTACAGAAAAGAATACCCAACTGTCCCATGAGCTTGAAGAGTGCAAAGCCCAACTTCAGGCTGCACTGGCCGCGGAAGAGAAGTCCAAGAAGACCCCCTCTGGTAACACATATTTAAAATGATAGATACCATATAAAGTGCGGCATATGTGCAAATCTGACAATGAAGTTGTAGATGACGCCGGAGGAAATCCGGATGAGCAACATCTCCTATGCCGGCTAAAGGCTGGCGAGAGTGTGCTTATGAGGGTTAGGCAGGAGAAGAATAATCTCCAGGATGCCAACACCCAGCTGGGCGTGGAACTAAAGGATGTTCGTGCCCAACTGTCAGACTCCGTGAAGGAGAATCAGCGGCTTCGACGCGGCATTTTCAGTAAGTGCTTGAACGAACTTTTAAGAAGAGTTCGGCGAAGAAGTGGACTAACAGAGCTACGTCTGTAGGTATTCTAACATGTCGTCCTGCGGAAGAAATGCCTGGGTCTTCGGGTGATCTTCTGCCCGAGCTTTTACAGTTGCATGAGTGAGTTCGGCAGGCGATGCAAGGCATTGCCCAGGCCTTGTGGCCATCCGTCTCTGTGCCCGAAGGCCTTGGAGAGCTTGCAGAGAAGCTGAAGGGAGCACGGCAGCGCTTTCGATTGTGGAAGATATCAGCCTGCCGTCAAGGTGCCAGGGAAGCCTGGGCCATGGTAAAGACGTGGTATACCAAGGCTGACCCAAACCACATGGTCGAGGTCGGACCTGTGGGGCCCGATGGGAAAGAGATCCCTGTTAGCCTAGTGTGCGGGCAAGTAGAATTGGCCTCAAAGTATTCCCAGCAGGATTGTAGACTAGACAGCCTGTTGGATGGTACAGAAGAGGAATTTAGCTAGTCCAGTTGACTATGTAATTAAAATTACATGTATAATGCCTTCTAGTCGGATTGTAGATCATTTGTCATGGCGGACCTTTTCGCTTCAACCTTAGGACCCGATAGTCCGGAGTGTATCCGAATACCCTCTCGGTTATATAAGAACCGGGGCATGCTTGGAAATCAGGCGTAGGGGTCATTAGTGCTTGAACAGACAAGTGCCCAACTAGTTATGTTATATTACATGGTTAGTAAGAAACATCTTCCAGGGAGAATAGTTCCGTTAGGGGTTCCTTTCCTTGGGTATGCATGCCCTAAAGTGCATGTACGGACTGCGAAAAGAATCGTAGCAAAAAACATCTGGGGGCATATATAGAAAATAGGTTAAAAAGTCGTCTTTTGTTCACCGACCGAATATTCCCTTAAGAATGCTAGCTTTCGGCTTCACCCAATCTGAGGTACACATCCGGCTGACCAGGCAGTAACAATCGCAGAGGTGCTCCCCTTATGCCCTAGCCGAATTAACGGGAACGTAGGGCATAAATACAAGAGCCAGGCAACCCAGCTTGGCCAAAACTTAAGTCATATCTATGCATATAATGGTGAATAAAAGGTACATGCGGAAGGATGACACATGTGCTGGGCATGAAGCCCGTATAAATAAATAAGCTTCTATGAAAGATGCCCCCAGGTATAATGAGCGCAGATAGCGCGTCAGTTGTGTGCAAACAAGGCACAATTTGGCCCTTCAAGGCTGTGAGAGAAAATAAGGGGAGGAGGAGAGAAATAAAAGACAGATAGTGTATAAAAATGGACAGAGGAAGGAGACGAACACAGAGTCCGGCGCTAGGCATAGAATCTTCGGAGTCTGGCTGTGTTCCATGGGTTCGGCTCGAGTCGGTTATCCGATGCATCCCGCAGACGGTACGCCCCACCAGTCAGAACTTGGTCAATAATGAAGGGACCCTCCCATTTGGGATTGAGTTTGTCCTTTTTCTTCTCCGGTAGGCGTAGAACTAATTCGCCAACGTTATAAGTTTTGGCCCGTATTTCTCTGCTTTGGGATCTTCGAGCCTGCTGTTGATAGAATGCGGAACGGGCTTTTGCTACGCTATTCTCCTCCTCCAGGGCGTCTAGACTGTCATGCCAATCGAGCTCAGCTTCTCTTTCTTCGTACATGCGCACTCGAGGTGAGTCATGAATTTTGTCACAGGGCAGAACCGCCTCTGCGCCGTATACCATAATGAATGGTGTGTATCCGGTAGTGCGATTCGGCGTGGTCCGCAGCCTCCAGAGTACGGAGTCGAGCTCCTCTACCTAGTGCATGTTAGATTCTTTAGGGACCGCACTAATCTGGGTTTGATGCCGCTCATGATAAGACCATTTGCTCGTTCGACTTGACCGTTAGTTTGTGGGTGATAGACGGAAGCATAATCGAGCTTGATGCCCATGTTTTTGCACCAGAGTTTTACCTCATCGGCCGTGAAGTTTGTACCGTTATCGGTGATGATGCTGTGGGGGACGCCATAACGGTGTATGACCCCGGATATGAAGTCTATCACCGGTCCGGATTCGGCCGTCTTAACTGGCTTGGCTTCTATCCATTTGGTGAATTTATCCACCATGACCAGCAAGTATTTTTTCTTGTGGGTTCCTCCTTTAAGGGGTCCAACCATGTCAAGCCCCCAGACCGTGAAGGGCCAGGTAATGGAGATTGTGTGGAGGGTGGTGGGCGGCATATGGCTTTGATTTGCAAAAAGCTGGCAACCCACGCAGCGTTGGACCAGGTCTAGTGCGTCTGCCCGGGCCGTAGGCCAGTAAAAACCTGTACGGAAGGCTTTGCTTACAAGTGCCCGGGCTGCAGCGTGGTGGCCGCCGAGTCCGGCATGAATTTCTGCTAGAAGCTTCCGCCCTTCCTCTTCGGATATGCACCTTTGAAGGACTCCGGTGGTGCTTTTCTTATAAAGCTCTCTGAGGGAGTCCTGGATTAGGGGGTGTCCGGATGGCCGGACTATACCTTCAGCCGGACTCCTGGACTATGAAGATACAAGATTGAAGACTTCATCCCGTGTCCGGAAGGGACTTTCCTTGGCGTGAAAGGCAAGCTTGGCGATATATATATGCAGATCTCCTACCATTGTAACCGACTTTGTGTAACCCTAACCCTCTCCGGTGTCTATATAAATCGGAGGGTTTTAGTCCGTAGGACAACATACACAACAACAATCATACCACAGGCTAGCTTCTAGGGTTTAGCCTCTTCGATCTCGTGGTAGATCTACTCTTGTACTACCCATATCATCAATATTAATCAAGCAGGACGTAGGGTTTTACCTCCATCGAGAGGGCCCGAACCTGGGTAAAACTTTGTGTCCCTTACCTCCTGTTACCATCCGGCCTAGACGCACACTTCGGGACCCCCTACCCGAGATCCGCCGGTTTTGACACCGACATTGGTGCTTTCATTGAGAGTTCCTCTGTGTCGTCGCCGTCAGGCTCGATGGCTCCTACGATCATCGATAGTGATGTGGTCCAGGGTGAAACCTATCTTCCCGGACAGACCCCTGTCTTCGGCGGCTTTGCACTGCAGGCCAATTCACTTGGCCATCTGGAGCAGATCGAAAGATATGCCCCTGGCCGTCAGGTCAGATTTGGAAGTTTAAACTACACGGCTGACATCCGCGGGGACTTGATCTTCGATGGATTCGAGCCACTACCGAGCGCGCCGCACTGCCACGACGAGCATGATCTAGCTCTGCCGCCTAACAGTTCCCTAAAGGCCGCACCCGTATCGGCTTTGACCTCTAATTCGGAGCCAACCGCGCCGATCGAGGATGGGTGGTTAGACGCCGCCTCGGGGGTTGCGATCCTAACGGCGATCGAGCCGAACACCAGCCCCGCACTCCGTGAGACTCATGATTCCAAGGATCCAGACTCCTCTCCGGACTCTGAACCATTTGCGCCTCTGTCGATCGAATCCGATTGGGCACCGATCATGGAGTTTACTGCCGCGGGCATCTTTCAGCACTCGCCCTTTGGCGATATTATAAAATCACTAAAGTCTCTCTCTTTATCAGGAGAGCCCTGGCCGGACTACGGTCAGCGAAATTGGGATGCGGACAATGAAGAAATTCAAAGCCCACCCACCACCCACCTTGTAGCCACTATCGATGATTTAACCGACATGCTCGACTTCGACTCCGAAGACATCAACGGTATGGACGCCGATGAAGGAGACGATGAAGAACCAGCGCATATTGGGCCCTGGAACGCCACCTCGTCATATGACGTATACATGGTGGACGCACCAAAAGATGACGACGAGGAGTGGAAGGACGCACCGAAGGCTTGTTCCCTCGAAAAGCAGTCAAAGCGGCGACGCAAGCGCCACCCCAAATCCCGCCTCGACAGAAATAGCGATCACACAGACCCAGCGCTGGAGCAGGGTGAACCGCTGCCGGACAACAGCAATCCGGATAATCAAACCGAACAAACAATTCCTATCAAGGATAATGGTCCGGACGACATAACGCCGGATAGACACCCGGAGAAGCAGACTGCCCGTAAAAGGCTTGTTGCCACCGCAAGGAGTCTGAAAAAGCAGAAGCAAAGGCTCAAGGCCGCGCAAGACACACTCGAAATCAGATGGAGTAAAATACTCAACACTGCAGCAAGGTACGGTGACAATTGCCCCTCCAAGAGCTACCCAAAGCGGAAGCTGCTACCCGAATCCGATGAGGAGGCCTCAGACCCCCCACAACCAAATATCAAAGCAGCCACCTGGTCGGATAGATGACCCCTCTACCAACACAGAGCGGCATACAACGCCGCTCACAATACAATACGCGACCCATGCGAGGGCTCGCACCCAAAGGACGGCGCAACAAGATCCATCTATGGACCACGCAAGCACGCCCCAGCATACAATGCAACACAACAAACATCCAAACAACACGGTACACCCAGCTACAGGGGTGCCGCACACCCCCTATGTTTCACCGATGAGGTGCTGGACCATGAATTTCCAGAGGGATTCAAGCCCGTAAACATAGAGGCATACGACGGAATAACAGACCCTGGGGTCTGGATTGAGGACTACATCCTTCACATCCATATGGCTCGAGGAGACGATCTCCACGCCATCAAGTACTTACCCCTCAAGCTCAAAGGGCCAGCTCGTCACTGGCTCAAAGGCCTCCCCGAAAGCTCCATTGGAAGTTGGGAAGAGCTCGAAGACGCCTTTCGGGCAAATTTTCAAGGGACTTATGTCTGACCTCCGGATGCGGACAATTTGAGTCATATAACTCAACAGCCCGGAGAGTCAGCCCGAAAGCTTTGGAACAGGTTTCTTACTAAAAAGAACCAGATTGTAGACTGTCCGGATGCCGAAGCCTTGGCAGCCTTCAAGCATAGCATCCATGATGAATGGCTCACCAGACACCTCGGCCAAAATAAGCCGAGAACGATGGCCACATTAACAAACCTCATGACCCGCTTTTGCGCGGGCGAGGACTATTGGCTAGCCAGATGCAGCACCAGCGACACCAGTACATCTGAAGTTAGAGATGGAAATGGGAAATCACGGCACAACAGCAATAACAAACGCCGGAATAAAGAAGACAGCACAAAGGGCACGACAGTAAATGCCGGATTCAAAAGCTCTCGGCCAGGTCAAAAACCGCCCCCTAAAGGCACCAGGGATGAACTGTCCAGCCTCAACAAAATTCTGGACCAAGTATGTCAGATCCATAGTACCCCTGGTAAACCTGCTAATCATACCCACAGATAATGTTTGGTCTTCAAGCAGTCTGGCAAGCTCAACGCCGTACACAAGGGGGAGGATATACCAAGTGAAGACGAGGACGAGCCCCCCAAGCAAGACACGGGGGAACAAAAGAAATTTCCACCAGAAGTCAAAACAGTAAACGTGTTACACGTGATCAAGGGAAAAAACAACGCGGCACTCCCAGGAAAATATACACAACTGCCTGTCACCGCGAAGTCCTGCCACTGGTCATCTCAACCGATCACTTTCGACCATCGCGATTACTCAGCAAGTATCTGACACGCAGGATGGGCTGCCCTGGTATTAGACCCAGTAATTGGCGGATATCACTTCACACGAGTCTTGATGGACGGCGGCAGTAGCCTAAACCTAATATATCAGGATACAATCCGCGGGATGGGGTTAGACCCAACACAAATTCGCCATAGCAATACTACCTTTAAGGGAG
>NC_057806.1:647506942-647547077 GCF_018294505.1 Triticum aestivum | reverse complement strand
AGCATTTAACTTTCCACATCGCTCCGTTTCAAAGTGGCTATCAAGCACTGCTCGGACGCGAAGCTTTCGCTCGCTTTAATGCAATACCACACTACACCTCCCTCACACTCAAGATGCTCAGTCCACGTGGCATCATTACAGTGCACGGAAATATCAAGCGATCTCTGCGCGCCGAAGAGAGTGAGGCTGCCTTGGCAGCCACACACTAAAGGCACCCGGACCAGCGAAAGCGTCCAATAGGTCATCAAGACCTCAGACACAACTAATCGATTCCGGCGCCGCTACTTATACCGAATAAACGGTCAAACCCCTATTTGTCAATACAAGGGGCTCAACACGCGCAGACAAGTGGCAATTTCTTCTCATCTTGAATTATACATGGTTTCTTTAACAAACTATCTTTTTGCACGACAACTTTTTCACCTAAATTCCTCTCTTTTACAAACGATCATTGTGCTACACCCGTCCAGGATACGGCACAACAGAGACACAGGCACAGACGTGCAGCAGGGACCCGCTCCAAGGATTCTTTTTAGATTAAGACCCTGCGTAAACCTTTTTTACTGTCACTTGTTGATACATATCCACCGTTGAGAAGGATGCTGACGTCTTGGCATGTGGCCACGCCAGAACAACGCACGTACCTGGACACAAGGGGCTTCTTACAAAGGCCATTATTTAGGCCCGGTTTATACCACAAAGACCGAATACCTTAGGGAGTGTTCGGCGTCGCAAGTTTGGCCCTATATGCATCAGCTCTGAATCATTATCTTTGGTCAAATGTTGGGTTTGCCCGGCTCCTGTGTTTTGGTGCCTTACGTTCCGCGTTACCAGCTAAGGTAGCACTAGGAGAACTACTGCGATTGTGCCCTGGTTCATCCGGACGAGCACCTCAGTAGAGAAAGCCGAAAACTGACTGTCATGATATAGCGTGAGACTGGTCAACCACTCGATGACCTGTGGGAATGTTTGAATTCCTCCGCCTTAACGAAGGGCCGTTTTCCGGCCAGGCATGTACGCACCCCTAGATCGGGAGAGTGCGGAGCCACCAGGGGCTATCTAGTAGCCCCACTGTCAAACTCATATGGCTAAGTGAAAGTGCTAAAGCATTATAGTCCGGTTGCCTCGCTCGCTCCGCTATCACCTCCTTAATAGGACCAAGACGTTGGGTTAAGTGTGAATGTGTGTTTTTGCACGCACCTCCGCATTATATGCGTGAGGGTTGAAGCCGACGGCTGCAATCTTTCAGGTTATACACGTGTATACATAAACGGACACCCAGGAGGCATCATATTACTTTCAGACAAAAGTATAAAAATAGCCTTATAAAAATTTATAAAAGCATTTCGCTTACAATGAGATTACATATCACTCAAACATAATATTTTTTGAGCACTGGGTCTCTATCAAACGAGCACCCTCAAGAACTTCTTCAAAGTAGTGCTTAGCAGCCCTTCGACCTATGGCCGAATCCCGCACTGCAACAGTGGTAGCATCCATCTCCGCCCAGTATGCTTTAACACGGGCAAAGGCCATCCGTGCGCCCTCTATGCACGCCGACCTCTTCATCGCATTAATGCACGGCACCACGTCAAGGAACTCCTGCACCAAGCTGAAATAGTTGTTTGGTTTTGACCTTTCCGGCCATAGCTGGTCCACAATAGACCTCATGGAAAGTCCGGACAACCTATTTAGTTCGGCCCATTCGGCTAATTGGTCAGTCAAGGAAAGAGGATGCTCGGGAGAATGGAATTGTCTTCAAAACAGCTGGTCTACTTCACGGTCCGTCTGACCCTGGAAATACTTGCCCGCATCGGCAGCGCTCGCCGCCAAATCCATGTATACATCCTCCGAACTCCATAGCCGATCCAGAGGGGCATACCGTGGATCTCCGAACTTCCTCCGCAACATAAAGGATTTCCCAGCTACAATATCCCCGGCTTCCCGCAGCTCCTCCTTCTTTGCCCTCATAGCAGAGCGGAGGTCCTTTTTCGTCGCAGCAGCCTTCTCAAGGTCCGATGCCTTCGCTTGGTTTTCCTTTTTAAGAACCCGGCAACGGTCGGCGGCGGCTTTTAATTCTATGGCCATCTTGTCTCGGCTCTCGCCATGCGCGGCCTTCTTGGCTTGCAACTCTTCGGACGCCTTCAAAGCAGCTGCATTACCCAATCTCGCTTGTTCCTTGGCTCGGGCAAGTTCTGCCCGCAAGGCTTCAACAGTGGCAGCTCCATCTGCAGTCACAACATATTAAAGATACTGGCATCATGCTGCTATTCCTATGTGGCCTTTACCAGATAATGACACTTACCATGTGTCTCGTCAAGCCTTTTGTTAACAAGCTCGATGTCGGCGTCTGCCGCATCCAACTGCCGTTCTAAATGGGCAAATTCGCTAGTCCGGCTAGCCACCGGAGCTTCCATCACCTGCACATAGAGGCAGTATTGGTTATAACCTGGGAATATGATCCTCTGTTCGCCGTCGTTTCCGACGACAACCAGAGTCTCAGGGGCTACTATCTACACAGGGCACACCTAGCATGTGCAGAACTATCATACATTCTTTTACGTACCTCAAAGCCTGTCAGTAGACTCATAAAAGCTTCATGCAATCCGCTTTCGGCGGACGATATTCTCTCCATCACCATATTCATCAGTACACGGTGTTCATCTGAGATGGCCGCTCGCCCCACCAACTCCCTCAGAACATCTGATCGCACACTATACGGTGCCAGACTCTTTTGTTTGCTCTCTTCGGGAGCCGGACACTGGGAGCTTCGGGGGTCAATGGGATTATCTTCCGGTCTCATCGGACTCGGAGAGGCCCTCCGCGATGACGCTTCAGGGTCGCCCGCTTCCGGAGCGGAGGAGTCTGGAGGAGGCGTTTCGCTCTCCATCATCTCTGGAAGAAGATCCCCCAAAGACGAGCTCATTTGAGAGGGGCTAAGGCCCGAACTGCAAAAATATATGCGGTGGTTATTTTCTCAGAAGAAAAAGATGGCATATCTGTGCTATTAAAGTATTTCGGGTCACTTACGACTCGCGGGAGAATTGATCCCCCCCGCGGACTTTGTGCGGCAACAGCGCCCCCAAGCTAGGACCCTCTGTGGGAGACTTCTCCTGTTTGGAAGCTTCGGCTTCTGAATCCCCGGGCGTAGTCCTTTTCCTCTTCTGGTCGTCTTCCTTCATGGAGACGCTCGCTCCCTCGGCTAGAATGGGCAGCGTTGGGGGCCGCGTCCGCCCGCATTATCCTCCACAGTATCTTCCTTCAAGGGCTCCGGGCAAGGTGCGGTCTGGAGCATCTTTTCCAACACCGGATTTTCCAAACCCTCAGGGAGGGGGGCCAAACACCGAATCAACTTCGCCTTTGTTAGCCAGTCCTGGTCAAAAAGCAAACTCTCAGAAATAACTTCGTAACAAAGGAGAGATAGTATGTTCGGCCGGAAGATGCCTTACCTGTTCGGCGGCGCGGTTACTACTCAGGCCCACGTCCTCGGTGATTTCCGGACACTCCACCCGAGGTCGGAAGAATGACTTGTACATCTCCTCATGCGTCAGGCCGAGAAAATTTTGAATGGCACGCAGTCCCTCGGGATTGAACTCCCACAGGCGAAGAGGCCGGCGTTTGCAAGGCTGGACTTGACGAACCAGCATAACCTATATTACCGCAACCAAACTGAAATCTCCATTGAAGAGATCTCGAATGCGGCTTTGCAGTACATGCACGTCCTTGGCTGGACCCCAGCTCAGACCTCTGTTGATCCATGACATTAGCTGTGGTGGAGGGCCCGAGCGGAAAACAGGGGGGCCGCCCACTTGGCACTTCTAGGAGCCGTGATGTAGAACCACTCATGTTGCCACAATTCAGACACCTCTGGGATGGAACCTTTGGGCCACGGAGCTCCTGTCATCTTGCGTATTGAGGCACCTCGACACGTGCATGTTGCCCCTCGATCATCTTCGGCTTCACTTCAAAGGTCTTGAGCCATAGGCCAAAGTGAGGGGTAACCCGGAGGAAGGCCTCGCACACGACAATAAATGTCGTGATATGAAGAAAGGAGTCCGGAGCTAGATCATGGAAGTCTAGCCCGTAGTAAAACATCAAACCCCTGATGAAAGGATCCAGAGCAAGGCCTAGACCTCGGAGGAAGTGGGAGACGAACACGACGTTCTCGTTGGGTTCGGGGGTGGGGACGGCCTGCCCTCGGGGAGGCAGCCGATGCAAAATCTCGGCGGTCAGATATCTGGCCTCCCTCAACTTTTTGATGTCTTCTTCTGTGACGGAGGAAGGCACCCATCGGCCTTGAAGGCTAGATCCGGACATGACTGAAGGTTCGGAGCACCTGACCTGAACTTTGGGCGCTTGAGCTTGAGGTGGGGGAAGGATTCGATTGAGCACGGGAGGGAAAAATAAAAGCATTGTCCCTTTATAAAGAGGGTGAATATCAAGCGTCCTCTCCGTGCCCGTTTGGACTTGCCTATAATCTAGGAGTCCTAGAAGCGGTTGTGTTACCCACGCCCGTATTGATGAGAATCCCGGAATAAGGGGACATGATCTCTGCTTTAACAAGACGTGCCAAGGAAACCACCTCGCATGACGCGCTGAGGTGGGATAATGAAACGACTCGGATAAAGGCTTGGCCGTGGTGTGTCACACTATGGAATACGTCAGCAGATTAGATTTGTGTAAATATTATTCTCTCTATGGCAATATGTGGAAACTTATTTTATAGAGCCGGACACTATCTTTGTGTTCAAAATCTTCTATGAAGTACTTGGAGGAGGAACCCGCCTTGCAATGCCGAAGACAATCTGCGCGCCAGACTCGTCGTCATTGAAGCCTGGTTCAGGGGCTACTAAGGGAGTCCTGGATTAGGGGGTGTCCGGATGGCCGGACAATACCTTCAGCCGGACTCCTGGACTATGAAGATACAAGATTGAAGACTTCGTCCCGTGTCCAGAAGGGGCTTTCCTTGGCATGGAAGGCAAGCTTGGCAATACGGATATGCAGATCTCCTACCATTGTCTTTGTGTAACCCTAACCCTCTCCGGTGTCTATATAAACCGGAGGGTTTTAGTCCGTAGGACAACATACACAACAACAATCATACCATAGGCTAGCTTCTAGGGTTTAGCCTCTTCGATCTCGTGGTAGATCTACTCTTGTACTACCCATATCATCAATATTAATCAAGCAGGACGTAGGGTTTTACCTCCATCGAGAGGGCCCGAACCTGGGTAAAACTTCGTGTCCCTTGCCTCCTGTTACCATCCGGCCTAGACGCACAGTTCGGGACCCCCTACCCGAGATCCGCCGGTTTTGCCACCGACACTCTCCCTCATGGACCCTGTAGGCTTTAGATCGCCGCACTATGCAGCGTGCCTCGTTTTGGTCCTCGGGGAGTTCCTGCCTAGTTAAGTAGGCCAGGAATGGTTCTGTCCACGGGGCAATGACGGCCATTATAACATGGGCTGAGGATGTTATTTCGGTGGCAGAGTCTCCGATTATGTCAGAGTGTTCGGTATCGGGCATTGCGGTTGGGTCCGGTTTGTTGTTACTAGTGTCCCCTTCCCATACCACGGATGGCTTGAAAAGCCTCTCAAAAAAGATGTTAGGGGGGACCGCATCGCGTTTTGCACCGATGCGTGCGAGGACGTCTGCCGCCTGATTGTTTTCGCGGGCTATATGGTGAAATTCGAACCCCTCTAACCGAGCTAACATTTTTAGGACGGCGTTGTGATAAGCCGCCATTTTCAGATCCTTGGCATCAAAGTCACCATTTATTTGGGATATTGCGAGGTTCGAATCCCCCCGCACCTCTAGGCGTTGAATGCCCATGGAGACTGCCATCCGGAGACCATGTAGAAGGGCCTCGTATTCGGCTGCGTTGTTGGAGTCTGTATACATTATCTGGAGTACGTATTGGACTGTATCTCCGGTTGGGGATGTCAGAACGACGCCAGCCCCTAGACCAGCCAGGATTTTGGAGCCGTCGAAGTGCATGACCCAGTTGGAATATGCGCCGTACTCTTTAGGGAGTTCGGCTTCCGTCCATTCGGCGACAAAGTCGGCCAATACTTGTGACTTAATGGCTCGCCGCGGCTTGTAAGTTATGTCGAACGGGAGGAGCTCGATGGCCCATTTGGCAATCCGGCCCGTGGAGTCGCGGTTGTTTATAATATCATTAAGTGGCACTTCCGAGGCTACTTTTATCGAACACTATTGAAAGTAGTGTCGCAGCTTCCGGGATGCCATGAATACCGCGTATGCTATCTTTTGATAATGCGGGTACCGTGACTTGCATGGAGTAAGGAGAGTGGATACATAGTAGACCGTCTTTTGAAGGGGGATTTATGTCCGTCCGTTTCTCGTTCGACGACGAGCACTGCGCTCACAACTTGATGAGTTGCCGCAATGTATAACAGCATTGGTTCGCCAATGTTTGGCGCGGCCAGGATTGGGTTGGTTGCCAATATGGCTTTTATTTCTTCCAATCTGGTTGTGGCTTTCGGTGCGTCGAAGGAGGCGATAAAGGGGTAATGCCTTTTCTCCCAGGCGGGAGATAAAGCGGCTTAGAGCCGCCACGCATCCAGTTAATTTCTGGATTTGTTTGAGGTCCATTGGGATATCCAATTGTGACAGAGCTCGGATCTTGGCCGGATTTGCTTCAATTCCTCTGCCGGATAGAATGAAGCCCAAGAGCTTTCCGGCTGGCACACCGAAAACGCAATTTTCCGGGTTGAGCTTGATGTCATATGTTCGGAGTTTATCGAATGTGAGCCTCAAGTTGTCTACTAGAGATTCGACATGTTTGGTTTTGACGACCACGTCATCTATGTATGCCTCCATTGTTTTGCCGATCTGGTTTGCCAGACATGTCTGAATCATGCGCTGATATGTTGTGTCGGTGTTTTTGAGCCCAAAGGGCATTGTGGTGAAGCAGAAGGGGTCGTATGGTGTGATGAATGCCGTTGTGGCTTGGTCGGGCTCTGCCATCTTAATTTGGTGGTAGCCGGAGTATGCGTCGAGGAAACACAATGAATCGTGTCCTGCGGTAGCATCGATAATTTGATCGATGCGGGGGAGGGGGAAGGGATCCTTTGGGCAAGCCTTGTTGAGGTCCTTAAAATCGACGCACAGGTGCCTGGATTTGTCCTTCTTTGGTACCATCACCAGGTTTGCTAGCCAGTCCGGATGTTTTATTTCTCTAATGAATCCGGTCTCCAGTAACTTGGCTAGTTCCTCTCCATGGCTTGTCTCTTAGGTTCAGAGAAACGCCGAAGAGCCTGCTTGACCGGCTTGAATCCCTTTAGAATATTGAGGCTGTGCTCGGCCAGCCTGCGTGGGACTCCTGGCATGTCTGAAGGGTGCCAGGCAAAAATGTCCCAGTTCTCGCGTAGGAACTCTCGTAGTGTGGCATCTACGTCAGGGTTTAATTGTGCCCTGATGGAAGCTATTTTTGTAGGGTCCGTTGGATGGACTTGGATTTTGACTATTTCATCCGCCGGTTTAAAGGAGGTGGACTTGGATCTCTTATTGAGTATCACATCGTCCTTGTTCACCGTGGAGCGCAGCGCAGTCAGTTCCTCAGCCGCTAGGCCTTCGGATAATGCCTCGAGGGCCAGTGCGGCTGTCTTGTTTTCGGCGCGGAGTGCTGTGTCTGGATCACTAGCAAGCGTGATAATTCCGTTGGGCCCGGGCATTTTGAGCTTCATGTACCCGTAGTGGGGTATGGCTTGGAAGATTGTGAACGCCTCCCGCCCTAACAGGGCGTGGTAACCGCTACTGAACGGGGCCACTTGGAACGTAATCTCTTTGGACCTGTAATTCTCCGGCGTGTCGAACACCACATCTGTGTGATTTTGCCTGTATAGCGCGCTTCCTGAGTGGGGATTATTCCTCTAAAGGTTGTGCTGCTTCGCTCGATGCGGTTCCAGTCTATTTCCATTTTTTGAAGGGTTCCTCATAGATGAGGTTTAATCCGCTGCCGCCATCCATGAGTACCTTGGTGAATCGAAAGCCGTCCACAATTGGACTGAGGACCAATGCGGCTGGTGCTCGGGCTGTTCGGAATTTAGGTTCGTCACTGGCATTGAAAGTAATAGCCGTGTCACTCCATGGGTTTATTGTTGCCACGTGGTAGATTTTGGCAAGGCTGCAGAGTGTTCGTTTTCGCCTATTATTTGATGTGAAGGTCTCGAAGACTATTAATACCGTACTGGTATTTCTGGGATGGTGCTCTGTGGCTTCTGGAATTAGGAGATCCTCGCCACTTTTGGCTACCTGCCGGAGTATCCAACATGCTCTAAGGCTATGTGTTGGTATGGCGCCCTCTGTACTGTGAATTTTACAGGGTCCATTGAGCCATCCCTCCAGTACGGTTCCATGCCCTATAGAGGGTTTTTGCTTTTTGGTAGTTAACCCGGGTGTCTTTTGATAGTGCACCCTTTTATTTCGGACTGGGTTCGTATTTAGGGCCGGATTATCCCAAAAGTTTGTTTCGGTTTTCCAGGCACCTTCCATCGCACAGTACTTTCGTACTATGGACGCCAAGTCAGCGAAGCATGATATCTCATGACGATTTATGGCGTTAAGGATTCACTTGTCCGTGCAATTATTGCAGAAAAATAAGATTGCATCGTCCTCGCGATAGTCCTTAACCTTGTTCATCACAAGGAGGAATCTGGCCCAATAGTGATGTACTGTTTCCTGGGGCTCTTGCCTGATGTGGGAAAGATCGCTTATGTTTGGGTAGGTGGGTGGAATTGGCTCCGAACCCTTACCCGATCTGGGATCCAAGGGCCGAGGAGTTTCCAATTTTGGAAATTATGGTTCCGGGGTGTTGCCCGATAATCCTGGCCCGTTGCCTGACTCTAAGTTCAGGGATTGGATGCAGTCCTCCCGCGAACGGGTATCCGGCTCGGAGAGCTCAGGAATCCGGACATAGTTGATCCTCAAGATGGAGGAGAGGTCGTCGCATTGTTCCTCTACCAATGCAATATGATGGGTGACCAGCGGAGAGTTAATCTCACTTTGTTCGGGTTTAAGCCCAATCCGATCATAGTCCATAGCGACTCCCAGGGTGGCGATGCGATCCAAGAGCTCGTTTAGGGAAGCGAGCTCCATTGGATCCATCTGTTCGGCGAGTGCCGATTTGACGTGGAGGCTGTTTTCGATGACCCGAGAAGTCATCGTCGGTGTGGCGGCCGAACAGGCAGTCATGACAAAACTGCCTAGCCGGAGAGTTTGGCCGACAGCCAAAGCTCCCCCAATAGTAGTACCGTCTTTAAAGACGAGACGAGACATCCTTCCTTCTGGCGATGGCACAGTGGAACTCTCAATGAAAGCACCAATGTCGGTGTCAAAACCGGCGGATCTCGGGTAGGGGGTCCCGAACTGTGCGTCTAAGGCGGATGGTAACAGGAGGCAGGGGACACGATGTTTTACCCAGGTTCGGGCCCTCTTGATGGAGGTAAAACCCTATGTCCTGCTTGATTTATTCTTGATGATATGAGTATTACAAGAGTTGATCTACCACGAGATCGGAGAGGCTAAACCCTAGAAGCTAGCCTATGGTATGATTGTTGTTGTCCTACGGACTAAACCCTCCGGTTTATATAGACACCAGAGGGGGCTAGGGTTACACAGAGTCGGTTACAAGGAAGGAGATCTACATATCCGTATTGCCAAGCTTGCCTTCCACGCCAAGGAAAGTCCCATCCGGACACAAGACGAAGTCTTCAATCTTGTATCTTCATAGTCCAACAGTCCGGCCAAAGGTTATAGTCCGGCTGTCCAGACACCCCCTAATCCAGGACTCCCTCATCGACCGTAACCAAAATTAGCTACCCCTCAACCTAATGCACCTATTGAAAATATTGAATATGAAATTCCTTCGGGTATGATACAACAACTGCTAGCTAATCCTTATGCAGGAGATGGAACTGAACATCCTGATATGCACTTGATATATGTAGAACAAATTTGTGGATTGTTCAAGCATTCAGGTTTACTCGGAGATGAAGTTATGAAGAAGGTTTTCCCATTATCTTCGAAGGGAAAAGCATTGGCATGGTATAGGCTATGCCATGATATTGGATCTTAGAATTGGAATCGATTGAAATTGGAGTTCCACCAAAAACATTACCCTATGCATCTAGTTCATTGTGATCGGAATTATATATATAATTTTTGGCCTCGTGAAGGAGAAAGTATCGCTCTAGCTTGGGGGAGGCTTAAGTCAATTTTATATTCATGCCCCAATCATGAGCTCTCAAGAGAAATTATTATCCAGAACTTTTATGCTCGGCTTTCTCGTAATGATCAAACCATGCTTGATACTTCTTGTGATGGTTCTTCCATGAAGAAGTCTATTGAATTCTGGTGGGATCTTTTGGAAAGAATTAAACGCAACTCTGAAGATTGGGAACTCGACAAAGGCAAAGAGTCAGGTATTAAACTTAAGTATGATTGTGTTAAATCTTTTATGGATACCGATGCTTTTCAAAATTTTAGCACTAAATATAGACTTGACTAAGAGATAGTAGCATCCTTTTGTGAATCATTTGCTACTCATGTGATCTCCCTAAAGAGAAGTTGTCGGTGTACAAAAATAGGGGCGCATCTTTGTACTCCTTTTCCTGTGCACGGGCAGTCAGAGCCGCGCCCGCGGCCGCACCAAGCAGAACGAGGGAGGTGAGCCAAGGTAAGATCGAAGCCCAAGACAATCAAAGCAACGCCAAGGCCAAGACCACAAAGAGCAGAGGGGTGAAGCAGGTTCCCCAGCAAGACCCTTGCCGGGTGGCCTCAGCGGCCCGGCAAGACTCTTGCCGGGACAGCTCGCCCCACGCCAACAGAGCGAGCCACCCTTGAGCCCACGGCCCCCAGTACCATCATCAGCATGGGGCCAGGGCTCGGGAAGGCACCCCTATGGTGGCATACGGATCTTTGTGAAGACATATTCAGGATCAGATTAAAAGACGACGATCCTCGGCAAGATCCCTGCCAAGGAAGGCCACCAGACCCCCGGCAAGATCCTTGCCGGGGACGACAACACGCCATGGCGAGACCCTTGCCGGGCCACCCGGCAAGGCCACCGCCAAGCCCACGTCAACCAAGCTCCCACCGCCATTCACATGCAGTTGCTAGCCCAACCAGCTGGGCGGGCACCTGCGTGGCAACGTGCTGCTCCCAGGCCAACTCTTCAAGTGCCTGTGTGGCGGCATGTAGATCTTCGTGAAGGCTCCACCACCACACCAACTCAGCTGCCTGCTTGCCTACATGGCACCGCACGCATCCCTGGCCGAGGCGTGTGTCGAAGCGAGGAGGAGCGGCAACAGACCGGACGGGCCTCACCCCTGTCCCCGATAAAGCAAGAGGACACTTAAGCGTGCATTAAATGCACCTTGTCCTATAATACGAGGGATAACCTCGTGCCACTGTAGACCTTTCCACCTCCTGTGTGCCATTGTGGCAACCCCTTTTTCCTATAAAAGGAGGCCCAAGGCGACAAGGAGGGGGATTCGGCTCTTTGGAACCACACGCTGACCACAGCTAGTTCGAGAGCTCAAGAACTCTCAGAAATACACCCACCAAACCAGGACTAGGGTTTTACGCATCCTTGCTGCCAGAACCTGGGTAAACGATCCTCATGCTGTCTACTAGCCCTGCTCTCCTCGCAACCCTGCGCACCGACAACCGTAGTAGGAATTCTTGTGATCCCATAGGTGTCGTTTCACACCGACATATTTTGGCGCGCCAGGTAGGGGGCGCAATAGTGAGAATCTGGTCTGGTAGTTAGCCTAGCGGTTCTTCATCGCTTTCGATTTTTAAGAAGAAGGCGACTGGAGGAGCGACACCGTCTCGGCGACAGAAAAGCTAAGTCATCTAGAGCCTTGGATTATTTCCTCTTACACTTAAGGTTATCGTCCTCGGAGATCTGGCCTATGTATGGGAAACCTGCACACAAGGAGGCCCCCCGCGATTGGCAACGCCTTTGTTCTGTTTCGAGTCCGCTCAACATCTCAAAGCCACCGCGTCGAGAGTGGTGGGGTAGCCTTCTGCACCTGGCAACGCTCCTAACTCTGACTCAAGCCAAACTCGACAGTTCGGGTGGCCGCGCTAAGGGTGGTAAGGTGGTTTGCCCGACAGCAAGCACACCCGGAAGGCCAATGGGGATCCGTCCCCATGACGCCGCCCTGGGTTTACGCGCCAGCAAGCCTACCTAGTTGCGTAGGGTGGACATACAAGGGAAAATCGAACAGGGAAATAACATGCATGATACTAAAAAGTGCTGCAGAGTTATGTTACATCAAATTGTCACTACGGTTCTAACTAGAGATAGCAATTGTCTTGGTTGTGAACCTGCAGCGGCGATAAAAAAGAACAGGATGCCTAATCCCGGCTGATGTAGACCGAACCTCATGGTGAGATCCCATCTATTGTTGCAGCCCGATCTTTCACAACACTCCACCACCAGCAGTAGCAACCTCTCGCCCACGCACGCGATGTACACGTAGTAGAGGGTTTGAACCTTGCGGCCCAGCACGAGAAAACCAATCTCGACGAAGGTACTCACGTGCAAAACAATTTCCCCGAAAAGGAATCGCAACACTGAGGTTTTCTAAAGATCCCTCCAAAACTTGATACGGGTGTCTACCCTAAAAAACACATCGTGTCTATTTCATATAAAAATAACCTGCATTTTACAAAGGATTCAATTGACTTTCTATAATAGTCAGACGTCCTAACTAGCTTGGAAAGCAAGCACATGTACGTACTTAAAAAAAAGATAACTCCTAGGCATAAGCTAAACTGACTTGATCTAGTATTTAGGAAAACAAAAACTACTATTTCTGGTGCATGCGTCGCCGACTTGTGTCCTTGTGCTGGCGGCCCCCACCCAATATCCTTCAAGCTGAATAGTTCTCGGATAAGTAGGATCCTCCAGTTGATCTTTTCCTTGCGGGGAAGGAAAAGAAACATAAATATTCCTCTTGTTTTAATTACCTTGGCGTAGTAAATAATCCTGGCAAGTAGATGACCAAAATCGTACATGGACTCCTTGAGGCCCTCTCCAACATATCTCTGACCAAAATAGTTAGAATATCCATTTACTCCTGATGCTTGCACGTCTATCCCAGAAGAAACTATCATCTCAACTTTAACGTGTTTCTTCCCTTCCTCAATGTATGTGGTCTCCAACACATCAGTGTGCATGATCATAGCATTTACTAGTGCATGTTCATCTTTGTGACTTGGCTGTACATACTCCGGTGTATATGAAGTGTATTTTCGAACAATACCAGCTTTAGGGAAAACATCAAAGACCTTGGTATTTATGGTACACCGGGTCATATCACCGGCGCTGGCCCTCCACCCTCTGAATTCCGCCGACTCGGCTGATGATGGGCTCGATGCACTCCCTGAGCGGCGCAAGGTCGGTTCCCTCCGGCAAGCTCTCCAGCGCGGCGTCGAAGTCGAGGTCGGGGTACCAGTGCGCCATCTTGGTGAGAACCTTGGTCATGGCACCCTGGCAAAACCTCCGGGACTCGTCGGCCAGTGAGGCCGCCCGGTTGGCGTGCAGCCGCTCCAAAGCGCCGACGACCTTCTCGAAGAACATGGTCAGACTGCAATTGGCGCTCATGCCCCGCTCCGGAACGTACCTCACGTCCGGCATCCCCATGGTGGCCAGCTGCGCGGCAGCCTGGTTGGCGACAGTGGCAAGGCGATCAAGCCAACGGTTCTCGCCCTCCACGTGGTCCGCGAAGTTGAGGCCCTCATTCTTTCGCAACAGCTTCTCGGCCTCTAGCTCCTTGGCCAGGGTCCCCTCTCGAGTTGCGGCCTCTGACTACACCTTCTCGAGACCCTCCAGCTTCAGCTTGAGGTCTTTGATGGAGTTGTTGGCCTCAGAGAGCTCCCCAGCCTTATGGACGACCGCTCCCTGCACCTCTGTCAGGGCACTGTTGAGCGTGTCCTGCTCCTGGGACAGCTTCAGGGCCTGCTCCTTCAGCTTGTCGCGCTCTGCCTCCAACTCCTCCACCTTGTCGGCGTGAACCTGGGCATTGAGTGCCTCCTTGTGCCTCTGCTCTAGCTCGTTGGTCCGCTGCGAGACAAGCTTCTCCACCTCTGCATCCTTGCCGCGGAGCTTGGCGACAAGCTTCTCCTCGCGCGCAGCAAGGTCCTCCTCCTGGGAGTTCAGCGCGGCCTCGCGCTGGGTCCGAGCGGCTTCAGCGGCCTCGGCCAAGTTCTTCGCCGCCTCCTGAGCTTTCTCGACGTCGGCGAGCTTCATGGTGAGCTCCATGTCGCGCCTAGCCTGCTCACCCTGGGCTGTCTTGAGCTCCTTGTGGGCCTCGCAGAACCAGTCCTGTGCCTTGGCAACGCGCTCCTGGAGGTCCGTCTCCACCTTCTCCACCACCATCGTCCTAGACTTAGCCTTGTCCAAGCGGGCGCGATGGAGCGCCTGGAGCTTCCGGAAGCTGGCGCCCATGGCATGGAGGAGCCGCTCTTCCTGCGAGCCGTCACCACCAACGATCGGCTCGTCGACGACTTCAAGCCCGGCAGCGGCAAGCACCTCGTCGTCGAACACCTCTCCCTCAATGGGTGTCCTGGTGCTCGACGCGCCTGGAAGGTGGACGAACAAATCGTCACTCACCCTCAGGTACTTGCCGGAGCCGGAAGCAACAGAGGAGGAAGGTTGGTCACCAGCCTCCTCCTCCTCTTCCCCGGTAGGCCCCTTACCGGCCTCCTCAGCGGCAGCTTTGTCGGCCTCCCTGGTGGGCCCCTCGACGGCGTCCTCGGCAGCGTCCTTGGCGGCCTCCTCGCCGATGATCCTCTCGGCATTCGCCTCGGCGACGCCCTCAATGACGACGTCCACGTCCTCTGGGCTCATCGAGAAGGGATCTGGGTGCCGAAGAAGGGGGTGAGGCAAGGCCAAGACCAGGAGCAAAAAAAGAGAAGAAAGGGGGGAAGCAGGGACGAACGGCAAATGGATTACCTGTGCCGAAGCCCCCTTCACGCCAACATTTGGCGTCGAGACAAAGCCGCCGGCGCCCAAGTTCTCCTCCTCCTCCATGTGCGTGGGCCTGGTGCCTGGCGCCCTTGCCGGGGACGCCCCCTGGGGCGGCATGGTCGATGAGGGCGGTGTGTTGGGAGTAGCCCTCTGTGGCTCCTGCTGCTGCTGCTCTCCTCCTGCGTACCTGACAAGGTCAGTGCCAAGGTGTCGTGCCCCTGACACATGTCGACGGGATAAGAGTGATGAACTTACGCTGGGGGCTCTGCCGGGGGTTGCTGTCCGGGCTGCTCAACACCACCAATGGCGGCCCCGAAGTACCGCCCGCCAAGACCTTGGCCCTCTTCGCTCTCTGGGCCAGCGTCTCCCCGTCCCTGCAAAGATGAAAACAAGTCAAGACAAGCAACGCAGATTGAGGAGGCAGAGATAACGAAAAGGAACCAGATACTTACTCGTCGTCCGCCTCCTCCTTTGTTGTCTTCCTCTTCCTCCTCGGGCTGAGGGATCCGTAGTCAAAAGTAACCTCCATATCAACATTCGCCGGAGGAGGGGAAGGGGTGGTGTCTGGGAACGCGCGGACGAAGAAGGGGCGGCTGTCTTCTTCTTCATCGTGGCCTTCGCCGGCTTCTTTGCCGCTGCGGCCCTCGTCTGGCGCCCGGGCTCCTCCAAGGTCAGTTGTGACGGTGCAGCCCTTCCGATCCGGACCGGCTCATTAGAACAGGCCCGCCGCAGGACTCGCCCCCTCCCCGTAGGTGGCGTCGGCTCTGCAGCCTCGGCCTCCTTCGACGACGACCCGCCGGTCACGTCTTCAACCAAAGGAGCCTCGGCGCCGGCACTGCTGACTCCCCCGGTGGCCATCGCCCACCGGGCGAGGTCCTCCTCCTCCATGGCCGTCGTGGCCTTGTCCTCCACTCCGCCGTCGTTGCCGGCCTCCCTGGCAAGCTGCGCCTCCCTCGCCCTGGTGGCGATGTAGTTCAGCTCCGCCTGGGAAGTGTCCTGGACAAGCAGCCGCTCGGCGTCGGCATTGACGTACACCTCGTGCAGGGTGTCGAAGAATTGCTGCACTTCAGCATCCTCCGGCTCCTTCCAGCTCGGAATGGGGCCGTGCGCGTTCAGTCTGGCATCATGGCGATGATCTCGGACTGACACGAGTTGTTGCACAATGGGACCACCTCCGTCGGGAGCTTAAACAGAGGCCCCTTGTGGACCTTGCCGGCCTTCGCGGCGGCCCTCGCAACCTTGCCGTTCCGCTCGACCTCACTGTCACGGCTCACATCAAGCTGGAAGATCCGCTGGCAGAAATGGGCGTGCGCCATCACTGTAAAGTTGTGGTCGAGGCCAGGGCGGAGCCGCATGATGTTGGCGGGGTTGGTGAAGAGCCAGGCTAGCCTCCCCTTGTTATGCAAAGGAGCGATCCGGCGACGGATGAAGTCCGCCCCGATCATCTCAAGGGTGAGCCCGGCCTGGGTAAGTTGGAGAATCCTGGTGATGGCGACCGTGAGCTTTTCTTCGTCGGCGTCGACGTCGCTCCAACCGCTTCCGCGAACCGGCGGTGCCCGGCGAACTCTGCAGAACGCCGGCGGGTCCTTCTCTTCGATCCAGCACCACCGGCCCGGCCATTCTTCCCACCTCTCCTTCATGGCGCCATCCGGGTATGCTCCCTTGGATTTTGGGATCCAGGCGACGCACCCCGAGATGGCACCTCCCGTCTGGATCCGAGGGAAGAAGTAATGGCGGAAGAGCGCCGTGTTGGGGTGCACCCCGACAAAGCCTTCGCAGAGATGCACGAAAAAGGCCATGCACGCCACCGCATTCGGAGTAAAATCCAGGAGGTGGAAGCCGAAGGTGTGTATGATGTCGCTGAAGAAATCGGAGAAGGGAGAACAGAGCCCGCAAGAAAAATAATCAACAAAGAAGGGGTACCGATTTGGGGCAGCCTTGGCGCAGTCGGCGGGGATGACGCGCGTAGCCGTATGCCCCGAATTCTCTCCCCCTGTATTCACTCCCCACAGGGGCCTGAAGGACTCCTGAAGCTCGAACACGTCGACCGTCAAGGAGAAGAAGGCGGACTGGGTCCGCTGCACGGCCAGCGCACTCTCCGGCGTCTCCACGGCTCCGGCGTCCTTGGCCACTCCCTTGCCCTTGGTGGATTTTGGCGCCATGGCGACTGGGAGAGGGGGCAGGGCAGTGGGCGGCGGAAGTGCAACGACAGCAAGCGAAGACGAAGCTTAAGGAAGAAGAGGAAGGCAACCGGAGGTTTCCGAGATTGGGGTTGCGCGGAGGGTAAAAGGAACAGTGCGCCTTGCTATGTCTTGAGCTTGCGTTGGTTTTCCCCGAAGAGGAAGGGATGATGCAGCAGAGTAGCGTAAGTATTTCCCTCAGTTTTTTAGAACCAAGGTATCAATCCAGTAGGAGCCCACGCTCAAGTCCCTCGTACCTGCACAAAGCGATAACTACTCGCAACCAACGCGATTAGGGGTTGTCAAGCCCTTCACGGTCACTTACTAGAGTGAGATCTGATAGATAGAATATTTTTGGTATTTTTGATATAAAGATGCAAAGTAAAAAGTAAAAGCAAAGTAAATAGAAAAACAATATAAAAGTGATGGAGATTGATATGATGAGAATAGACTCGGGGGCCATAGGTTTCACTAGTGGCTTCTCTCAAGAGCATAAGTATTCTACGGTGGGTGAACAAATTACTGTTGAGCAATTGATATAATTGAGCATAATTATGAGAATATCTAGGCATGATCATGTATATAGGCATCATGTCCGTGACAAGTAGATCGAAACGATTCTGCATCTACTACTATTACTCCACTCATCGACCGCTATCCAGCATGCATCTAGAGTATTAAGTTAAAAACAGAGTAACGCCTTAAGCAAGATGACATGATGTAGAGAGATAAATTCATGCAATATGAAATAAACCCCATCTTGTTACCCTCGATGGCAACGATACAATACGTGCCTTGCTGCCCTTTATGTCACTGGGTAAGGACACCGCAAGATCGAACCCAAAGCTAAGCACTTCTCCCATGGCAAGAACTACCAATCTAGTTGGCCAAACCAAACGGATAATTCGAAGAGACTTGCAAGGATAACCAATCATGCATAAAAGAATTCAGAGAAGATTCAAATATTATTCATAGATAGACTTGATCATAAACCCACAATTCATCGGTCTCAACAAACACACCGCAAAAAGAAGATTACATCGAATAGATCTCCACGAGAGAGGGGGAGAACTTTGTATTGAGATTCAAAGAGAGAGAAGAAGCCATCTAGCTACTAACTATGGACCCGAAGGTCTGAGGTAAACTACTCACACTTCATCGGAGGGGCTAGGATGATGTAGAAGCCCTCCGTGATGACGGCCCTCTTCCGGCGGAGCTCCGAAATAGGCCCCAAGATTGGATCTCATGGATACAGAAAGTTGCGGCGGTGGAATTAGGTTTTTGGCTCCTGTTCTGATCGTTTGGGGGTATGTGTGTATATATAGGAGGAAGGAGTACGTCGGTGGAGCACCAAGGGGCCCACGAGGCAGGGGGGCGCGCCCCCCACCCTCGTGACCACCTCTTTGATCCCTTGCAGTAGGGTCCAAGTCTCTTGGATCACGTTCGGTGAGAAAATCACGTTTCCGAAGATTTTATTCCGCTTGGACTCCGTTTGATATTCCGTTTTTCCGAAACACTGAAATAGGCAAAAAACAGCAATTCTGGGCTGGGCCTCCGGTTAATAGGTTAGTCCCAAAAATAATATAAAAGTGGAAAATAAAGCCTAATATACTCCAAAACTGTAGATAATATAGCATGGAGCAATCAAAAATTATAGATACGTTGGAGATGTATCACGCCCGCGGTTACCCCTTTTTATGGGGAAGCCGCGGGGCGTGCTGCCCATTTACTGCGACGTGACGCATGCGCGCGGAAACCGCCCCACTCATGCCGCTCATGTCACGCACACCCCCCACGCCGTGCCACGCGCGCGGGTCGTGGGAGACGAAGCGCACGAAGAATCTTACCACGGTAAAAACCGCCCAACCTGCCCGCACACCATTTTGGGCATGGCCCAACAACGTGTTGCGCTTATGTGTGGCCCAGGCCCGGGGGCTCCTGTCGGTGTACAAAAATAGGGGCGCATCTTTGTACCCCTTTTCCTGTGCACGGGCAGTCAGAGCCGCACCCGCGGCCGCACCAAGCAGAATGAGGGAGGTGAGCCAAGGTAAGATCGAAGCCCAAGACAATCAAAGCAACACCAAGGCCAAGACCACAAAGAGCAGAGGGACAAAGCAGGTTCCCCCGGCAAGACCCTTGCCGGGTGGCCTCAGCGGCCCCGGCAAGACTCTTGCCGGGACAGCTCGCCCCACGCCAACAGAGCGAGCCACCCTTGAGCCCACGGCCCCCGGTACCATCATCAGCATGGGGCCAGGGCTCGGGAAGGCACCCCTGTGGTGGCATACAGATCTTTGTGAAGACATATTCATGATCAGATTAAAAGACGACGATCCTCGGCAAGATCCCTGCCAAGGAAGGCCACTAGACCCCCGGCAAGATCCTTGCCGGGGACGACAACACGCCATGGCGAGACCCTTGCCGGACCACCCGGCAAGGCCCTCGCCAAAGACGCCGGCAAGGCCACCGCCAAGCCCACGTAACCCAAGCTCCCACCGCCATTCACATGCAGCTGCCAGCCCAACCAGCTGGGCGGGCACCTGCGTGGCAACCTGCTGCTCCCAGGCCAACTCTTTAAGTGCCTGCATGGCGGCATGTAGATCTTCGTGAAGGATCCACCACCACGCCAACTCAGCTGCCTACCTACCTACATGGCACCGCACGCATCCCTGGCCGAGGCGCGTGTCGAAGCGAGGAGGAGCGGCGACGGACGGGACGGGCCTCACCCCGTCCCTGATAAAGCAAGAGGACACCTATGTGATGCATTAAATGCACCTTGTCCTGTAATACGAGGGATAACCTCGTGCCACTGTAGACCTTTCCACCTCCTGTGTGCCACTATGGCAACCCCTTTTTCCTATAAAAGGATGCCCGAGGCGACAAGTGTTGGGGAACGTAGCAATAATTCAAAATTTTCCTATGTGTCACCAAGATCAATCTATGGAGTCATCTAGCAACGAGGGAGGAGTGGTTCTACATACCCTTGTAGATCGTGCGCGGAAGCGTTCAAGAGAACGGGGTTGATGGAGTCGTACTCGTCGTGATCCAAATCACCGATGATCCTAGCGCCGAACGGACGGCACCTCCGCGTTCAACACACGTACGGAGCAGCAACGTCTCCTCCTTATTGATCCAGCAAGGGGGGAGGAGAGGTTGATGGAGATCCAGTAGCACGACGGCGTGGTGGTGGAAGTAGCGGGATTCCAACAGGGCTTCGCCAAGCGCTGCGGGAGGAGGGAGATGTGTCATGGGAGGGAGAGGGAGGCGCCAGGGCTTATGTATGGTTGCCCTCCCTTACCCCCACTATATATAGGGCCAAGGGAGAGGGGGGAGCAGCCTTGGCCCTTCCTCCAAGGAAGGGTGCAGCCAGGGAGGAGTCCATCCTCCCCAAGGCACCTCGGAGGTGCCTTCCCCCTTTAGGACTCTTCCTTTCCTTATCTCTTGGCGGATGGGCCTCTTGGGGCTGGTGCCCTTGGCCCATATAGGCCAAGGCGCACACCCCTACAGCCCATGTGGACCCCCGGGGTAGGTGGCCCCACCCGGTGGACCCCCGGGACCCTTCCGGTGGTCCCAGTACAATACCGGTGACCCCGAAACTTGTCCCGATGGCCGAAATAGCACTTCCTATATATAATTCTTTACCTCCGGACCATTCCGGAACTCCTCGTGACGTCCAGGATCTCATCCGGGACTCCGAAAAACTTTCGGGTTACTGCATACTAATATATCTATAACCCTAGCGTCACCGAACCTTAAGTGTGTAGACCCTACGGGTTCGGGAGACATGCAGACATGACCGAGATGACTCTCCGGTCAATAACCAACAGCGGGATCTGGATACCCATGTTGGTTCCCACATGTTCCATGATGATCTCATCGGATGAACCACGATGCCAAGGACTTAATCGATCCCGTATACAATTCCCTTTGTCTAGCGGTACGATACTTGCCCGAGATTCGATCGTCAGTATCCCGATACCTTATTCAATCTCGTTACCGGCAAGTCTCTTTACTCGTTTCGTAACACATCATCCCATGATCAACTCCTTGATCACATTGTGCACATTATGATGATGTCCTACCGAGTGGGCCCAGAGATACCTCTCCGTTTACACGGAGTGACAAATCCCAGTCTCGATTCGTGCCAACCCAACAGACACTTTCGGAGATACCTGTAGTGTACCTTTATAGCCACCCAGTTACGTTGTGACGTTTGGCACACCCAAAGCACGCCTACGGTATCTAGGAGTTGCACAATCTCATGGTCTAAGGAAATGATACTTGACATTTAGAAAAGCTTTAGCATATGAACTACATGATCTTTGTGCTAGGCTTAGGATTGGGTCTTGTCCATCACATCATTCTCCTAATGATGTGATCCCGTTATCAATGACATCCAATGTCCATGGTCAGGAAACCGTAACCATCTGTTGATGAACGAGCTAGTCAACTAGAGGCTTACTAGGGACATGGTGTTGTCTATGTATCCACACATGTATCTGAGTTTCCTATCAATACAATTCTAGCATGGATAATAAACGATTATCATGAACAAGGAAATATAATAATAACTAATTTATTATTGCCTCTAGGGCATATTTCCAACAGTCTCCCACTTGCACTAGAGTCAATAATCCAGTTCACATCGATATGTGATTAACACTCAAGGTCACATCCCCATGTGACTAACACCCAAAGAGTTTACTAGAGTCAATAATCTAGTTCACATTACCATGTGATTAACACTCGATGAGTTCTGGGTTTGATCATGTTATGCTTGTGAGAGATGTTATAGTCAACGGGTCTGAATCTTTCAGATCCGTATGTACTTCGCAAATCTCTATGTCATCTTGTAGATGCAGCTACTACGCTATATTTGGAGCCATTTCAAATAACTGTTCTACTTGGAGCTATTCTAAATTGTTGCTCCATTATACGTATCCGGTATCTCTACTTAGAGCTGTCCGGATAGGTGTTAAGCTTGCATCGACGTAACTCTTTACGTCGAACTCTTTATCACCTCCATAACCGAGAAAATTCCTTAGTCCACTATTTACTAAGGATAACTTTGACCGCTGTCCTGTGATCCATTCTTGGATCACTCTTGTACCCCTTGACTGACTCATGGCAAGGCACACTTCAGGTGCGGTACACAGCATAGCATACTTTAGAGCCTACGTCTAAAGCATAGGGGACGACCTTCGTCCTTTCTCTCTATTCTGCCGCGGTCAGGTTTCGAGTCTTACTCAATGTTCACACCTTATAACACAGCCAAGAACTCCTTCTTTGCCGATCCATTTTGAACTCCTTCAAAATCTTGTCACGGTATGTATTCATTTGAAAGTACTATTAAGTGTTTTGATCTATCCTTATAGATCTTAATGCTCAATACTCAAGTAGCCTAATCCAGGTTTTCCATTGAAAAACACTTTTCAAATAACCCTATATGCTTTCCAGAAATTCTACATCATTTCTGATCAACAATATGTCAATAACATATATTCATCAGAAATTCTATAGTGCTCCCACTCACTTCTTTGGAAATACAAGTTTCTCATAAACTTTGTATAAACCCAAAATCTTTGATCATCATCAAAGCATACATTCCAACGCCGAGATGCTTACTCCAGTCCCTAGAAGGATTGTTGGAGCTTTGCATACTTATTAGCATCTTTCAGGATTGACAAAACCTTCCGGTTTGTATCACATACAACCTTTGCTCAAAAAAACATCGAGGAAACAATGTTTTGACATCCTATCTGCAAGATTTCATAAATAATGCAGTAATCGCTAATATAATTCCAACAGACTCTTAGCATCGCTACGAGTGAGAAAGTCTCATCGTAGTTAACTCCTTGAACTTGTCGGAAAACATCTTAACAACAAGTCGAGCTTTCTTAATGGTGACATTTACCATCATTGTCCGTCTTCCTTTTAAAATCCATCTGTACTCAACAGCCTCACGACCATTGAGCTGTTCTGTCAAAGTCTACACTTTGTTTCCATACATGGATCCTCTCTCGGATTTTATGGCCTCGAGCCATTTATCGGAATCCGGGCCCACCATCGCTTCTCCATAGCTTGTAGGTTCATTGTTGTCTAGCAACATGACTTCCAAGACAGGATCACGTACCATTCTGAAGTAGTACGCATCCTTGTCATCCCACGAGGTTTGGTAGTGACTTGATCTGAAGTTTCATGATCACTATCATAAGCTTCCACTTCAATTGATGTAGGTGCCACAGGAACAACTTCCTGTGCCCTGCCACACACTAGTTCAAGAGACGGTTCAACAACCTTATCAAGTCTCCACCATCCTCCCACTCAATTCTTTCGAGAGAAACTTTTCCTCGAGAAAGGACCCGATTCTAGAAACAATCCCTTATTGCTTTCGGATCTGAGACAGGAGGTATACCCAACTGTTTTGGGTGTCCTATGAAGATGCATTTATCCGCTTTGGGTTCGAGCTTATCAGCCTGAAACTTTTTCACATAAGCATCGCAGCCCCAAACTTTTAAGAAATGACAGCTTAGGTTTCCCTAAACCATAGTTCATACGGTGTCATCTCATCAGAATTACGTGGTGCCCTATTTAAAGTGAATGTGGTTGTCTCTATTGCCTAACCCATAAACTATCGTGGTAATTCGATAAGAGACATCATGGTATGCATCATATCCAATAGGGTGCAGTTATGATGTTCGGACACACCATCACACTATGGTGTTCTAGGATGTATTAGTTGTGAAACAATTTCCACAATGTCTTAATTCTGTGCCAAACTCGTAATTCAGATATTCATTTCTATGATCATATCATAGATATTTTATCCTCTTGTCACGACGATCTTTCAACTTCACCCTGAAATTACTTGAACCTTTCAATAATTCAGACTCGTGATTTATCAAATAAATATAGACAACATCTTACTCAAATCATCTGTGAAGTAAGGATATAACAATATCCACTACACGCCTCAGCACTCATTGGACTGCACACATCAAAATGTATTACTTCCAACAAGTTGCTTTCTAGTTCCATTTTACTGAAAACGAGGCTTTCAGTCATCTTGCCCATGTGGTATGATTTGCATGTCTCAAGTGATTCAAAATCAAGTGAGTCCAAATGGTCCCTTTGCATGGAGTTTCTTCATGCATATACACCAATAGACATGGTTCGCATGTCTCAAACTTTTCAAAAACGAGTGAGTCCAAAGATCCATCAACATGGAGCTTCTTCATGCGTTTTATACCGATATGACTTACGTGGCAGTGCCACAAGTAGGTGGTACTATCATTACTATCTTTTGGCATGAACATGTGTATCACTATGATCAAGATTCAATAAACCATTCATTTTAGGTGTAAGACCATTGAAGGTATTATTCAAATAAACAGAGTAACCATTATTCTCCTTAAATGAATAACCGTATTGCGATAGACGTAATCCAATCATGTCTATGCTCAACGCAAACACCAAATAACAATTATTTAGGTTTAATACCAATCTCGATGGTAGAGGGAGCGTACAAAATTTGATCAACCTTGGAAATACTTCCAACACATATCATCATCTCACCTTTTAGCTAGTCTCCGTTTATTCCGTAGCTTTTATTTCGAGTTACTAACACTTAGCAACCGAACCAGTATCTAATACCCTGGTGCTACTAGGAGTACTAGTAAAATACACATTAACACAATGTATATCCAATATACTTCTATCGACCTTGCCAGCCTTCTCATCTACCAATTATCTAGGGTAATGCTGCTCCAGTGGCTGTTCCCCTTATTACAGAAGCACTTAGTCTCGGGTTTGGGTTCAACCTTGGGTTTCTTCACTAGAGCAGCAGTTGATTTGCCGTTTCATGAAGTATCCCTTCTTGCCCTTGCCCTTCTTGAAACTAGTGGTTTCACCAACCATCAACAATTGATGCTCCTTCTTGATTTCTACTTTTGTGGTGCCAAACATCGCGAATATCTCAAGGATCATCATATATGTCCCTGATATATTATAGTTCATCACGAAGCTCTAGCAGCTTGGTGGCAATGACTTTGGAGAAACATCACTATCTCATCTGGAAGATCAACTCCCACTCGATTCAAGTGATTGTTGCACTCAGACAATCTGAGCACAAGCTCAACAATTGAGCTTTTCTCCCTTAGTTTGCAGGCTAAGAGAATCGTCGGAGGTCTTATACCTCTTGACGTGGGCACGAGCCTGAAATCCCAATTTCAGCCCTTGAAACATCTCATATGTTTCGCGACGTTTTAAAACGTCTCCGGTGCCTCAACTCTAAACCGTTTAACTGAACTATCACGTAGTTATCAAAATGTGTATGTCAGATGTTCGCAACATCCACAGACGACGTTCGAGGTTCAGCACACTAAGCGGTGCATTAAGGACATAAGCCTTCTTCTGTCTGCATAATTGCTACTATCAACTTTCAACTAATTTTTCTCTAGGAACATATCTAAACAGTAGAACTGAAGCGCGAGCTACGACATAATTTGCGAAGACCTTTTGACTATGTTCAGGATAATTAAGTTCATCTTATGAACTCCCACTCAGATAGACATCCCTCTAGTCATCTAAGTGATTACATGATCCGAGTCAACTAGGACGTGTCCGATCATCACGTGAGACGGACCAGTCAACATCGGTGAACATCTTCATGTTGATCGTATCTTCTATACGACTCATGCTCGACCTTTCGGTCTCTTGTGTTCCGAGGCCATGTCTGTACATGCTAGGCTTGTCAAGTCAACCTAAGTGTTTTGCATGTGTTCCGAGGCCATGTCTGTACATGCTAGGCTCGTCAACACCCGTTGTATTCGAACGTAAGAATCTATCACACCCGATCATCACGTGGTGCTTCAAAACGACGAACTTTCGCAATAGTGCACAGTTAGGGGGAACACTTTCTTGAAATTTTAATGAGGGTCATCTTATTTACTACCGTCGTTCTAAGCAAATAAGATGCAAAAACATGATAAACATCACATGCAATCAAATAGTGACATGATATGGCCATCATCACTTTGCTCCTTTTGATCTCCATCTTCGGGGCTCCATGATCATCATCGTCACCGGCATGACACCATGATCTCCATCATCATGATCTCCATCATCGTTTCTCCATGAAGTTGCCTCGCCAACTATTACTTCTACTACTACAGCTAACGGTTAGCAAAAAAGTAAAGTAATTACATGACGTTTATGTTGACACGCAGGTCATAAATAAATTAAGACAACTCCTATGGCTCCTGCCGGTTGTCATACTCATCGACATGCAAGTCTTGATTCCTATTACAAGAACATGATCATCTCATACATCACACATATCATTCATCACATCCTTTGGCCATATCACATCACATATCATACCCTGCAAAAACAAATTAGACGTCCTCTAATTGTTGTTTGCATGTTTTACGTGGCTGCTATGGGTTTCTAGCAAGAACATTTCTTACCTACGCAAAGACCACAACGTGATATGCCAATTGCTATTTACCCTTCATAAGGACCCTTTTCATCGAATCCGATCCGACTAAAGTGGGAGAGACAGACACCCGCTAGCCACCTTATGCAACTAGTGCATGTCAGTCGGTGGAACCAGTCTCACGTAAGAGTACGTGTAAGGTCGGTCCGGGCCGCTTCATCCCACAATGCCGCCGAATCAAGATTGGACTAGTAACGGTAAGCATATTGAACAAAATCAACGCCCACAACTACTTTGTGTTCTACTCGTGCATAGAAACTACGCATAGACCTAGCTCATGATGCCACTGATGGGGAACGTAGCAATAATTCGAAATTTTCCTACGTGTCACCAAGATCAATCTATGGAGTCATCTAGCAATGAGGGAGGAGTGGATCTACATACCCTTGTAGATCGCACGCGGAAGCATTCAAGAGAACGGGGTTGATGGAGTCGTACTCGTCGTGATCCAAATCACCGATGATCCTAGCGCCGAACGGACGGCACCTCCGCGTTCAACACACGTACGGATCAGCGACGTCTCCTCCTTATTGATCCAGCAAGGGGGGAGGAGAGGTTGATGGAGATCCAGCAGCACGACGGCGTGGTGGGGGATGTAGCGGGATTCCAACAGGGCTTCGCCAAGCGCTGCGGGAGGAGGGAGATGTGTCATGGGAGGGAGAGGGAGGCGCCAGGGCTTAGGTATGGTTGCCCTCCCTTCCCCCCACTATATATAGGGCCAAGGGAGAGGGGGGCGCAGCCTTGGCCCTTCCTCCAAGAAGGGTGCGGCCAGGGAGGAGTCCATCCTCCCCAAGGCACCTCGGAGGTGCCTTCCCCCTTTAGGACTCTTCCTTTCCTTATCTCTTGGCGCATGGGCCTCTTGGGGCTAGTGCCCTTGGCCCATATAGGCCAAGGCGCACACCCCTATAGCCCATGTCCCCCCCCCCCGGGGTAGGTGGCCCCACCCGGTAGACCCCCGAGACCCTTCCGGTGGTCCCGGTACAATAGCGGTGACCCCGAAACTTGTCCCGATGGCCGAAATAGCACTTCCTATATATAATTCTTTACCTCCGGACCATTCCAGAACTCCTCGTGACGTCAGGGATCTCATTTGGGACTCCGAACAACTTTCGGGTTACCGCATACTAATATCTCTATAACCCTAGCGTCACCGAACCTTAAGTGTGTAGACCCTACGGGTTCGGGAGACATGCAGACATGACCGAGATGACTCTCCGGTCAATAACCAACAGCGGGATCTGGATACCCATGTTGGTTCCCACATGTTCCATGATGATCTCATCGGGTGAACCACGATGTCAAGGACTTAATCAATCTCGTATACAATTCCCTTTGTCTAGCGGTACGATACTTGCCCGAGATTCGATCGTCGGTATCCCGATACCTTGTTCAATCTCGTTACCGGCAAGTCTCTTTACTCATTTCGTAACACATCATCCCGTGATCAACTCCTTGATCACATTGTGCACATTATGATGATGTCCTACCGAGTGGGCCCAGAGATACCTCTCCGTTTACACGGAGTGACAAATCCCAGTCTCGATTCATGCCAACCCAACAGACACTTTCGGAGATACCTGTAGTGTACCTTTATGGCCACCCAGTTACGTTGTGACGCTTGGCACACCCAAAGCACTCCTACGGTATCTGGGAGTTGCACAATCTCATGGTCTAAGGAAATGATACTTGACATTTAGAAAAGCTTTAGCATACGAACTACATGATCTTTGTGCTAGGCTTAGGATTGGGTCTTGTCCATCACATCATTCTCCTAATGATGTGATCCCGTTATCAATGACATCCAATGTCCATGGTCAGGAAACCGTAACCATCTATTGATCAACGAGCTAGTCAACTAGAGGCTTACTAGGGACATGGTGTTGTCTATGTATCCACACATGTATCTGAGTTTCCTATCAATACAATTCTAGCATGGATAATAAACGATCATCATGAACAAGGAAATATAATAATAACTAATTTATTATTGCCTCTAGGGCATATTTCCAACAACAAGAAGGGGGGTTCGGCTCTTTGGAACCACACGTTGACCACAGCTAGTTCGAGAGCTCAAGAACTCTCAGAAATACACCCACTAAAGCAGGACTAGGGTTTTACGCATCCTTGCGGCCCGAACCTGGGTAAACGATCCTCGTGCTGTCTACTAGCCCTGCTCTCCTCGCAACCCTGCACCCCGACAACCGTAGTAGGGATTCTTGTGGTCCCATAGGTGTCGTTTCACACCGACAGAAGTGGTTTAAATATCACCCACCTATTAAAGAAGAAATCAAAGAACCAGTACCAGTTAAAGAAGAAACTATACTTTACAATGTTGATCCAGTTATTCCTTCTGCTTATATTGAGAAACCACCTTTTCTGGTTAGGATAAAGGAACATGCTAAAGTTTCAACTGTGGTTAACAAAAGGTATATTAGAACACCTAAACCTGATGAACAAATTAAAGTAGAACCTAGCATTGCTATGGTTGAAGATTTCTTGGAGGAAGATATGGATGCACATGTTATTTACTTTTGTGAAGAAGCTGCTAGAATTGCCAAACCTGATAAAAAAGATGAACATAGACCTGTTGTTGGCATGCCTGTAATCTCAGTTAAAATAGGAGATCACTGTTATCATGTTTTATGTGACATAGGTGCTAGTGTGAGTGTTATTCCTTACACCTTATATCAAGAAATTATGAATGACATAGCACCCGCAGAAATAGAAGACATAGATGTTACTATTAAAGTTGCTAATAGAGACACTATTTCACCAATTGGGATTGTTAGAGAAGTTGAAGTTTTGTGTGGGAAAATAAAATACCCTGCTGATTTTCTTGTTCTTGGCTCCCCACAAGATGACTTTTGTCCCATTATATTTGGTAGACCTTTCTTGAACACCGTTAATGCTAAGATAGATTGTGAGAAACAAACTGTCAGTGTTAGTTTTGGTGATGAGTCTCATGAGTTTAATTTTTCCAAGTTTAGTAGAAAGCTTCATGAAAAAGAATTGCCTAGTAATGATGAATTAATTGGTCTTGCTTCTATTGTTGTACCACCTATTGATCCTTTAGAACAATATTTGCTAGACCATGAAAATGATTTTCATATGCATGAAAGAAATGAAATAGATAAGATTTTCTTTGAACGACGTCCTCTACTTAAACACAATTTGCCTATTGAAACTCTAGGAGGTCTGCCTCCACCTAAAGGTGATCCTGTATTTGAATTAAAAAAATTGTCTAACATGTTGAAATATGCTTATCTTGATGAAAAGAAGATATATCATGTTATTATTAGTGCCAACCTTTCAGAACATGAAGAAGAAAGATTATTGAAAGTTCTAAGGAAGCACCAAGCTGCTATTGGATATACTCTTGATGATTTAAATGGCATTAGTCCCACTCTATGTCAACACAAAATTAATATGGAACCTGATGCTAAACCCGTCGTTGATCACCAACGTCGGTTAATCCAAAAATGAAGGAAGTGGTAAGAACGGAGATCTTAAAACTTCTGAAAGTAGGTATAATCTATCCCATAGCTGATAGTAGATGGGTAAGTCCTGTTCATTGTGTCCCTAAGAAAGGAGGTATAACTGTTGTTCCTAATGATAAGAATGAATATATTCCACAAAGAATTGTTACAGGCTAAAACACTATGATCCAACTATATGTAACATCCCAAATTTTCAATTTGGAATGTTATACATATGTCATCATATGCTTATCATATTTTATTTGCATCTCGTTTGCGATCTTAGAAATCCTAAGCAACTCAAGGACCCACGGAGAGAGTTGGGGATTTCACTATTTTCATATTTGAATTTTTCTCAAATTTGAAAAGAGGATCACATTGGTTTTAATATTTTTCTCTCCGAAATATTTCCAATATAAAAATAAAAGAGAGGAGATAAAAGTACTTCTCCAAAATAAAGGAAATATTGGAGGAAAAATGTTAAAATAAAATAAATATTTTATTTGGACTTTTCTGCTATTTTATTTGAATTTGAAAAACATGCATTTTTCAAAATTATGTTTTTAGGCCGGAAAAATGTTCACTTTATTCTAAATATTTTATTTAGACGGTGAAAATTGTTTTTGGAATTTTTAGATTTTTTCTTATATTTATTTAGGATTTTCTTCAGCAGAATTATTAAAAAAACGTTTCGCCCGACTGGGCCAATGGCCCAGCCGAGCGGGCTGAAGCCCGGCGCCACCACCGCCTGCGTTGTCGTGGTCTACCGCAGCGCCGCCCCGCGCCGCCTCGCCTCGCCTCGCTATTGCGTCACCACTGCGGAGCCCCGCCGCCTCGTCGGGGCCGGTGTTAACCCGCCACCGCGATTCGGTAAAGAAAGCCGCCGCCGGTTTTTTCGGTTTAGATCTAGTTCGTTTTTTAGTATTAGGGTTTTCTCGGTTTTCTGCAGTTTTGTTAGTTAGCGGACGTTCGCCCGAACGATCCTGTTCGTGAACATGTTCATTTCTTTCGTCTCCGCTAACGAACGTTCGTTCGTTAGTCTTTTCTTTTTATTTTATTTCCGGCCAGGGACCTATCCGCGATTACTTTTATCGCAGATTAGCCCCTGATCTTCAAACCCTCGCAACTTTTCAACCGTTTGTCCAAATCCAGTGAAACCAACGCCAAAATCTTCGTATCGAAGCCATCTTCCCTGTTAATCAACTTAAACATGGTTTTGACAAACTAAAATTTGGTTTCAAGCAGATTTGACTTCGAAGCTCTTTCGATCGTAGTTTCAGTTCCGTAGCTCTGATTCGATTGATTCTTTTTGCAAATCGAAGCTCTTCAGTTGAACTTTCAGTTTGGATCTTCTTATTTGAGTTTGACCCTTGCATCTATGCTTGATTGCTTATGTATGCTATTGTTTGTTTGCGATAGAATTTCCGGAGTGCGAAGCGTGCTACTACGAGTCTCTAGGGTTTGCAGATCGTCAGCAAGGCAAGTAACACTTTGATCATACTTCTTCATTACCCAGTTTTTATGCATTAGTTCCAATCCTCAAACATTGCATGAGTAGGATCTCTTAACATGTGGGTATTTGGAAGTAGATGATGAGGTAGAACCTATTGCCTTTTTATCAAACCATGGGAGTTACTTCTACACTATGCTATTACTGCTATGCTATGCTCGTAGACGTAGATTGGTTGAGCGTATCCATGACAGATGTGAGAATTGTTAATTAATGGTTAACTTAAGGTGGCTACTTAAATACACATCTGGGTGGATTGGTTGCGGGCACCTGGAGAATTCAGTGTTGTCCTAGGATATCCCGGAGTACCCGTGTGATCATCCTATGGTTCGCCACCCAGGCTCAAAGGGATCATAAGATTATTCATGCTAGAAACTTCCGTGTGCAGCCACAAGCCATTATGGGCTCTGGCATAGTTGAGTATGTTGGGTGACCTCTTTCAGTGGTAGGCTAACAGATGTAGGGGAAAGTAGGTGTAACTGTCTACCCAGAGTAAAGAGTTAATGCTTCTAAAAGACTATGTCTCGGTCATCCGTTTCTCAAACATCATGTAGTGCGAGAAATCCAACAAAGGAGATCGAGTCTTGTGGGGAAAAGTGCGCAAACCTCTGCAGAGTGTACAAAGTAATCATGGTTAGCCGTGTCCCCGATTATGGACATCTTGAGTATCTGGTTCTTGGATTGTCATGTTGATCTCAACACTCTAAATTAATTTGTTGGGTTATTAATACTTCTTAATTGGGATTGAGTTGGAGGAACCTTCTCAATGTTTATCAACTACCATGATAGTTAAACAAAATATATTCCTTTGTTCTAGGGAAAAATTGGCTTTTCGC
This sequence comes from Triticum aestivum, assembly GCF_018294505.1. Lineage (NCBI taxonomy): Eukaryota > Viridiplantae > Streptophyta > Magnoliopsida > Poales > Poaceae > Triticum > Triticum aestivum. Next base: position 647,514,578 of record NC_057806.1, on the reverse strand, counting down.
AAAAACATATTAACCATAGAGCCTCCACCAGCCATATATGCATGTAGTGATAGCATTTACCTGTTCATTGCTCTATTGTGTCATCTTGCTAGCATATTCCATGTGCTGACCCATTTTCGGGCTGCAACGTATTATGTTGCAGACTTTTCAGACGAAGAGTAAGGTGCGCTAGGTCGTTGTCGTGCACTCAGCTATGCCGTTGGAGTTGATGGACTCACTTTATCTTCCAAGTCTTCCGTTCTTATCTTATTTAGATGGCCTTAAGCCATATTTTTGTACTAAGTTCTCTCATGAGACTATCGATGTAATAAGTGTGTGCTTGCAACTCTATTATAAATCCTTCGAAGTACTGTGTGTGTCGGCATTACTGATCTAGGGATGACACTTATGCATAGAGATTCGATCGTTTGAGGTCGGATCACTACACTATAGTAACAAAGCTCGCGGTATATCAAGATCGTGCCAAATCAAGAACACGGGAGAGAGAGAGATCAAACACATAGCTACTGGTACATACCCTCAGCCCCGAGGATGAACTACTCCCTCCTCGTCACGGAGACCGTCGGGATGATGAAGATGGCCACCGGTGATGGTTTCCCCCTCCGGCAGGGTGCTAGAACAGGCTCCCGATTGGTTTTTCATGGCTACAGAGGCTTGCGGCCACGGAACTCCCGATCTAGGTTTCTTTCTGGGGGTTTTGGTATTTATAGGAATTCTTGCCGTCGGTAACAAGTCAGGGGGTCCACGAGGCAGCGGCAAGTCAGGGGCGCGCCCTCCACCCTTGTGGATGCCTTGTGGCTCCTCTGGTCCAACTCTGATACTCCATGGGCTTCTTCTGGTCCATATAAAATCGTCGTAAAGTTTCAGCTCATTTCAACTCCGTTTGGTATTCCTTTTCTATAAAACTCAAAAACAAGGAAAAAAACAAAAACTCGCACTGGGCTCTAGGTTAATAGGTTAGTCCCAAAAATAATATAAAATAGCATATAAATGCATATAAAACATCCAAGATGGATAATATAATAGCATGGAACAATCAAAATTATAGATACGTTGGAGACATATCACGCATCCCCAAGCTTAATTCCTACTCGTCCTCGAGTAGGTAAATGATAAAAACAGAATTCTTGATGTGGAATGCTACCTAACATATTTATCCATGTAATCTTCTTTATTGTGGAAGGAATTTTCAGATCCATAAGATTCAAAACAAATGTTTAATATTGACATAAAAACAATAATACTTCAAGCATACTAACAAAGCAATCATGTCTTCTCAAAATAACATGGCCAAAGAAAGTTATCCCTACAAAATCATATAGTCTAGCTATGCTCCATCTTCATCACACAAAGTATTAAATCATGCACAACCCCGATGACAAGCCAAGCAATTGTTTAATACTTTTGATGTTCTCAAACTTTTTCAACTTTCACGCAATACATGAGCGTGAGCCATGGATATAGCACTATAGGTGGAATAGAATATGGTGGAGGTTGTGAGGAGAAGACAAAAAGAAGGAGATAGTCTCACATCAACTAGGCGTATCGATGGGCTATGGAGATTCCCATCAATAGATATCAATGTGAGTGAGTATGGATTGCCATGCAACGGATGCACTAGAGTTATTAGTGTATAAAAGCTCAAAAAAGGAAACCAAGTGGGTGTGCATCCAACTCGCTTGATCACGAAGACCTAGGGCAATTTGAGGAAGTCCATCATTGGAATATACAAGCCAAGTTCTATAATAAAAAATTCCCACTAGTATATGAAAGTGATACATAGGAGACTCTCTATCATGAAGATCATGGTGCTACTTTGAAGCACAAGTGTGGTAAAAGGATAGTAGCATTTCCCCTTCTCTCTTTTCTCTCATTTTTTCATTTTTTTGGGCACTTTGGCCTCTTTTCTTTCTCCCATTTTTTTATTTCTCGTCCGGAGTCTCATCCCGACTTGTGGGGGAACCATAGTCTCCATCATCCTTTCCTCACTGGGACAATGCTCTAATAATGAAGATCATCACACTTTTATTTACTTTACAACTCAAGAATTACAGCTCGATGCTAGAACAAGATATAACTCTATATGAATGCCTCCGGCGGTGTGCCGGGATGTGCAATGATCAAGAGTGACATGTATAAAAAATATGAATGGTGGCTTTGCCACAAATACTATGCCATCTACATGATCATGCAAAGCAATATGACAATGATGGTGCGCGTCATAATAAACGGAACAGTGGAAGTTGCATTATGGCAATATATCTCGGAATGGCCATGGAAATGCCATAATAGGTAGGTATGGTGGCTGTTTTGAGGAAGGGTGAATGGTGGGTTTAATGCACCGGCGAAAGTTGTGCGGTACTAGAGAGGCTAGCAATGGTGGAAGGGTGAGAGTGCGTATAATCCACGGACTCAACATTAGTCATAAAGAACTCACATACTTAATTATTGCAAAAATTTATTAGTTATCGAAACGAAGTAATAGACACATGCTCCTAGGGGGATAGATTGGTAGGAAAAGACCATCACTCATCCCCGACCGCCACTCATAAGGAAGACAATCAATATATAAATCATGCTCCGACTTCATCACATAATGGTTCACCATACGTGCATGCTTCGGGAATCACAACCCTTAACACAAGTATTTCTACCAATCCACAATTACTCATTAACATGAGTCTAATATAACCATCTTTATATCTCAAAACAAATGCAAGGAATCAAACTTCTCATAGTATTCAATGCACTTTATATGAAAGTTTTTCTTATATCCCTCTTGGATGCCCATCATATTAGGACTAAATTCATAACCAAAGAAAATTACCATGCTGTTTAGAAAGACTCTCAAAATAATATAAGTGAAGCATGAGAGTTCATCAATTTCTTCAAAATAAAACCACCATCATGCTCTAAAAAGATATAAGTGAAGCACTAGAGCAACTGACAAACTACTCCAAAAAGATATAAGTGAATATCAATGAGTAGTCAAATAATTAAGTAGCTACGTGAAGACTCTATCTCATTCAAGAATTTCATATCTTAAGTACTTTATTCAAACAGCAAGCAAAACAAGATAAAATGACATTCCAAGGATAGCACATATCATATGAAGAAGCAAAAACTTAGGTTCAACCAAACTGACCGATCATTGTTGAAGAAGAAAGGTGGGATGCCAACCGGGGCACCCCCAAGCTTAGCTGCTTGAGACTTCTTGAAATATTAATTAGGGATGCCTTGGGCATCCCCAAGCTTGAGCTCTTGTGTCTCCTTAATTCCTCTCATATCATTGTTTCCCAAAATCTTAAAAACTTCATGCACACAAAAATCAACAAGAACTCGTGAGATAAGTTAGTATTAATCCATGCAAAACCTTATCATTCTCTACTGTAGAAAATCACTAAAATTATTATTTAACATTGCATACTAAATGCCTCTACATATTTAATACTCCTATCCTCAAATAGAATCATTTAACAAGCAAACATATGCAAACAATGCAAACATAACAACAATCTGTCTAAGGAGAATAGGCTGTAAAGAATGCAAGAGGAATAATACTTGCCTAGCTCCAAAAAATTCTTGAAAATTACCACACTGTAGAAAATTTGTGGTTACTCATTGTGTGAAAATTTCAAGATTTTATCATGTTCTGACTATTCACAAATATTCAGACAATGATAGAAAACTTTCTGTTTTCAAAAGAGTAACATATAGACTTGCAAAATAAGCATGGTAAAGGCTACACTTGACCTTTATATTGAACTAAAAGATGCAAAACATTACTCTAAATAACAGCAAGTAAATCCTAATAAAATAAAATGACGCTCCAAGCAAAACACATATCATGTGGTGAATAAAAATATAGCCTCAAGTAAATTTACCAATGGATTGAAGACAAAAGAGGGGATGCCATCCGGGGCATCCCCAAGCTTAGTTGCTTGGGTATTCCTTGAATATTACCTTGGGGTTCCTTGGGCATCCCCAAGCTTATACTCTTGCCACTCCTTATTCCGTAGTCCATCAAACTTTACCCAAAACTTGAAAACTTCACAACACAAAACTCAACAGAAAACTCATAAGCTTCGTTAGTATAATGAAGCAAATCACCACTTAGGTACTGTTGTGAACTCATTTTAAATTTATATTGGTTTTATATATACTGTATTCTAACTTCTCCATGGTTCATACCCTCAGATACTACCCATAGATTCATCAAAATAAGTAAACAACACAATGAAAACAGAATCTGTCAAAAACAGAACAGTCTGTAGTAATCTGGAAACTTTATATACTTCTGTAACTCCACAAATTATGAAAAATTAGGACAACCTAGGTAATTTATATATAAATCTTGTTCAAGAAGAATTAGTATTTTATCGTGCTTATGTAAAAAACTAAAATTATTTTACTAGGCGCAAACGTTTCTATTTTTCAGGAAGATCGAATCAACCATCACCATGGACCATCCCAAAGGTCTTACTTGGAACTTTATTTAAACAAAAGCTATAAAACATGATTAATACAGTAGCCTATTCATGTTAACACACAAAAACCGGAGGGATAAATATTGGGTTGTCTCCCAACAAGCGCTTTTCTTTAATGCCTTTCTAGCTAGGCATGATGATTTCAATGATGCACTCATAAAAGATAAGAATTGAAACTTAATGGGAGCATCATGAAGCATATGACTAGCACATTTAAGTCTAACCCACTTCCTATGCATAGGGATTTTGCGAGCAAACAATTTATGGGAACAAGAATCAACTAGCATAGGAAGGCAAAACAAGCATAACTTCAAGATTTTGAGAGGAAACTTGATATTATTGCAACTCCTATAAGCATATATTCCCCCCTCATAATAGTTTTCAGTACCATCATGAATGAATTCAATAATATAGCTATCACATACAGCATTCTTTTCATGATTCACATGCACAAAAAATTTATTACTCTCCACATAACCAAATTCCTTCTCATTCATAATAGTGGGAGCAAACTCAACAAAATAACTATCATGTGAGGCATAATCCAATTGAAAATTACAATCATGATGACATGTTTTATGGTTATCATTATTCTTTATGGCATACATGTCATCACAATAATCATCATAGATAGCAACTTTGTTCTCATAATCAATTGGAACCTCTTCCAAAATAGTGGATTCATCACTAAATAAAGTCATGACCTCTCCAAAACCACTTTCATAATTACTACAATAAGATTCAACACCCTCCAAAATAGTGGGATCATTAGTACCTAGAGTTGACACTCTTCTAAACCCACTTTCATCAATATAATCATCATAAATAGGAGGCCTGTATCATCATAATAAATTTGCTCATGAAAACTTGGGGGACAAAAAATATCATCTTCATCAAACATAGCATCCCCAAGCTTGTAGCTTTGAATATCATTAGCATCATGGATATCCAAAGAATTCATACTAACAACATTGCAATCATGCTCATCATAAAAAGACTTAGTGCCAAACATTTTATTAACTTCTTCTTCTAACACTTGAGCACAATTTTCCTTTCCATCATTTTCACGAAAGACATTAAAAAAGATGAAGCATATGAGGCAACCTCAATTCCATTTTTTTGTAGTTTTCTTTTATAAACTAAACTGGTGATAAAACAAGAAACTAAAAGGTTCAATTGCAAGATCTAAAGATATACCTTCAAGCACTCACCTCCCCGACAACGGCGCCAGAAAAGAGCTTGATGTCTACTACACAACCTTCTTCTTGTAGACTCGTGTTGGGCCTCCAAGCGCAGAGTTTTGTAGGACAATAGCAAATTTCCCTCAAGTGGATGACCTAAGGTTTATCAATCCGTGGGAGGCGTAGAATGAAGATGGTCTCTCTCAAACAACCCTGCAACCAAATAACAAATAGTCTTTTGTGTCCCCAACACACCCAATACAATGGTAAATTGTATAGGTGCACTAGTTCGGCGAAGAGATGGTGATACAAGCGTAATATGGATAGTAGATATAGGCTTTTGTAATCTGAAAATATAAAAACAGCAAGGTAACTAGTAGTAAACGTGAGCAAAAATGGTATTGCAATGCTTGGAAACAAGGCCTAGGGTTCATACTTTCACCAGTGCAAGTTCTCTCAACAATGATAACATAATTAAATCATATGGCAATCCCTCAACATGCAACAAAGGTCACTCCAAAGTTCCTATCGCAGAGAACATAAGATGTAATTCCTTGATACGAAACCACCTCAAAGTTATTCTTTCCGATCAATCCATTGAGCTATTCCTATAAGTATCACAAACAACCCTAGAGTTCATTGTAAAATAACACCATATGACACACACCAACTGAAGGAAATATGCCCTAGAGGAAATAATAAAGTTATTATTTATTTCCTTATATCATGATAAATGTTTATTATTCATGCTAGAATTGTATTAACCGGAAACATGATACATGTGTGAATACATAGACAAACAGAGTGTCACTAGTATGCCTCTACTTGACTAGCTCGTTGATCAAAGATGGTTATGTTTCCAAGCCATAGACGTGAGTTGTCATTTGATTAACGGGATCACATCATTAGGAGAATGATGTGACTGACTTGACCCATTCCGTTAGCTTAGCACTTGATCATTTAGTATGTTGTTATTTCTTTCTTCATGACTTATACATGTTCCTATGACTATGAGATTATGCAACTCCCGTTTACCGGAGGAACACTTTGTGTGCTACCAAACATCACAACGTAACTGGGTGATTATAAAGGTGCTCTACAGGTGTCTCAGAAGGTACTTGTTGAGTTGGCGTATTTCGAGATTAGGATTTGTCACTCCGAGTGTCGGAGAGGTATCTCTAGGCCCACTCGGTAATGCACATCACTATAAGCCTTGCAAGCATTGTAACTAATGAGTTAGTTGCTGTATGATGTATTACAGAACGAGTAAAGAGACTTGCCGGTAACGAGATTGAACTAGGTATTGAGATACCGACGATCGAATCTCGGGCAAGTAACATACCGATGACAAAGGGAATAATGTATGTTGTTATGCGATTTGACCGATAAAGATCTTCGTAGAATATCTGGGAGCCAATATGAGCATCTAGGTTCCACTATTGGTTATTGACCGGAGACGTGTCTCGGTCATGTCTACATAGTTCTCGAACCCGTAGGGTTCACACGCTTAAAGTTCGGTGACGATCGATATTATGAGTTTTGTGTTTTGATGTACTGAAGGTAGTTCAAAGTCCCGGATGTGATCATGAACATGGTGAGGAGTCTCAAAATGGTCGAGACGTAAAGATCGATATATTGGACGACTATGTTCCGACACCGGAAAGGTTTCGGACATATATCGGAGTACCGGGGGTTACCGGACCCCCCCCCCCCCCGGGGGGGCTTAATGGGCCTACATGGGCCTTAGTGGAAATAGAGGGAAGCAAGGGGAGTGTGGGGCGCGCCCCCCAAGGCCCAAACCGAATAGGTTTTGGGCAAGGGGGGTCGGCCCCCTCTTTCCTTCTCATCCTCTCCCTTTCCTTCCCCCTCTCCTACTCCTACTAGGAATAGGAGGAGTCCTACTCCTAGTGGGAGTAGGACCCCCCCCCTTGGCGCGCCTCTCCCTGGTCGGCCACCTCCTCCCCCTTG
>NC_057806.1:647505385-647506932 GCF_018294505.1 Triticum aestivum | reverse complement strand
CCCCGAGGGTGAACTACTCCCTCCTCGTCATGGAGATCACTGGGATGATGAAGATGGCCACCGGTGATGGTTTCCCCCTCCGACAGGGTGATAGAACGGGCTCCCGATTGTTTTTTCGTGGCTACAGAGGCTTGCGGTGGTGGAACTCCCGATCTAGGTTTGTTTCTGGGGTTTTTGGTATTTATAGGAATTTTTGGCGTCGAGAACAAGTCAGGGGGGGGGGGGCACGAGGCAGCGGCAAGGCAGGGGGCGCCCTCCACCCTTGTGGATGCCTCGTGGCTCCTCTAGTCCATCTCCGATACTCCGTGGGCTTCTTCTGGTCCATAGAAAATCATCGTAAAGATTCAGCTCGTTTGGACTCCGTTTGGTATCCCTTTTTGTAAAACTCAAAAATAAGGAAAAAACAGAAACCGGCACTGGGTTCTAGGTTAATAGGTTAGTCCCAAAAATAATATAAAATAGCATATAAATGCATATAAAACATCCAAGATGGATAATATAATAGCATGGAATAATAAAAAATTATAGATACGTTGGAGACGTATCAATATCCGCAAAGCCAGCTACTTTCTCCGCAGGCAGGGCATAGTTTCACGAATATTGACGGCAGGTGGCGCGGGAGGAGCGATACGACACGGCCTCGTCGACGGCGGCCATGATGCCTGCGCCACCATGCTCCCCTGTGTGCCGGCCTGAGCAACTCGCCACTCCTCCGCGAGCTGGCTTGGAGCGACGTGTTGTTGAACCACGCGCCGGCTTGTAGCAACCACTTTCTCCTCTGCGCGCCAGCATGCAGCCTCGCCCATGGTACCGATGGCCTGGATGGCGAGGTAGGTTGAGTAGCGAGTTGCCTGGCTCATATTCGGCGGGCCACCCAGCCGGATTTTATGCTGGAGAACTCCTCTTACTGCTCACAGGTTGCCATGGAGAGTGTGAAGAATATGGTGTCAGGAGGAGATGGGGAGCGGAGGTGTGGTGCGGTGTTTACCCGACGTCTGGCATTGTTTAAATAGCGGGCAGATGTGAGGAGCCAACCGACGTTATGTTTAATGCCCGTCGGCTCACGAACGAACGTGTGGCCGAAGTAGGTTTCTCGACACACACACACACAAGTTTAATGAAGGCCGGCATGCAGTCTGTAGCCGTTTGAATGCGGCGAGGAGGCGTGTTCAGTCAGGCGGTGCTCTCTCGGCCGGCGCGCTGCTTCAATGTCGGCAGTGAGAGGTTGCATCCACTTTGGGCCGATGTCAATGCGGGCAGCTGGCGTCGGGCAGGAAAACACGCAAGCGAGGGAGGATGATATTTGGTGGGTCAGTTGCCAGATGCGGACATGGCAGCGGTCGCCCTCCCCCCCCCCACACACACACACACTTTGTCTCCGGTTTGCGGGAAAAAATATGTCTGAACCGCTCGCCGGACCGATATAGGCTCACGTTGGATGGAAAAACACATCTGGACCGCGCGATCCGGACGATTGCTCGTAGTTTGAGGGTCAGTGTTGGAGATGCCCTTCGTACTTTTTTTTACCTCTCGGTGGCATATATTAT
>NC_057806.1:647492119-647505375 GCF_018294505.1 Triticum aestivum | reverse complement strand
GGGGCAGAGGAAGATTTGGTAGCGGGGAGAGAGGAAGGTTAGGTAGCGGGGGCAGAGGCAGGTTAGGTACCGGGGGCAGAGGCAGGTTTGGAAGCGGGAGAGGAACGCCTGGCACTAGGTCGTCGGGCATGTAAGACGAAGGACGAGGGATGACATCGCCAGGCATGTGGTTATCGGACTTGTGGGGCGGTGGAGAGGGGATGGTCGACGGTGGGTCACTTGGCATGTGGTTGTGGGGCGGTGGAGAGGGGACGATCGTAGGTGGATCTCCAGGCATGTGGTCGCGGGGCGGCGGAGAGGGGATGACCGGCAATGGGTCGCCAGGCATGTGGCGTGCGGAAGATGTCGTGGAGAGCATTAGCGACAGAAAAAGCACAAGGAACAGCGCGGAGCTCTCGTGCACGGCGGCCATGACTATGCGGTATTGCTTGCAAGATGCAAGCAAGTTTGCTGTGTTGTGTGCTCGCTGCAAAGTTGTATTAAGCGAGGTAAATATATAGAGGGCATCGGTGTGAGATTATTTGGTGAGCAATTATAATCGACTAATTACCGAAAGGGTTATCTGTAAGATAAACAGGCAACTAGTGAAAAAATCAAAAATAAACAGGCAACTAATGAATGAATTCTAAAGAAAACTATACTAGGAAATGATGTAGATGGGTATTACCCATTTACCCTCAGCATTAACGCGCAGAGAGGCGTATACGTATTCGTATGAAGACGCCTTCCACCTTGGAGTACGTATCAGCAAGGATGTGAACAAGTAACACACACATGAGCGATCTCTGTCAAAACAAAACGAGTTAAACTAGCTAGCAGTTCCAGCCTAGCTAGTTACCGGCGTTGCAAACCTCTCGAGCTTTCGCTTTCTTCTTCGTATCTCTTTAAACAAAAATCTTAGATGTGATCAAACACTCTTCAGATTTTACCTCTGGATGTTATTTTTTCACTGGGCATTTGTCAGCATGGCAACACAGAGAATCGACTAATCATAGCAGATTGAAAAACCAACTAGTTCAGTCAAGGCCAATCGTTCTTATAATTATATACGAAGATTTGAGCTATGAATCTGAGCATACAGGATAATTATTAGTTCGATCTCATCCATTTTAGTCAAAAGACAAGTTCAGTCGTCTAGTAGTGAATGTTTGCAAATCAGGTAAAGCGAAATCATCTGATCTGAGCAACACAAGAGGCCGATCAGTTCGATCTCATCTGTTTTAGTCAAGAAAGACAAGTTCAGTCATCTAGTGAACATTCATAATCAGATGTAACAAAAATACAAAATCATTCGAACGGGGAAGGAACATTTTATAGCAGTGAAAAAAAACGGACAACTTATGCTAGATACTGTGTTATATTCAAAAAAAGTAGATGTGCAAAAAGCAATATCATGTCCATTCCGTCCACATCTTTTTTTTGTTTTTTCCTTGTGTCTACGTCTCACCAAAGCCAATGTTTTTATGCTCTGATAATATCAACGTTTTACTGTGTATGCATAACTAAAATGATGTCGGCGGCCGAAAATGACGACATCAAAGATTCCAAGATCAATGCACAAGAATTTGTTTTTTTTCAAGTGTCTGGCTTTACTAAACTTGAATTGTAATTCAAGTTTTATTAGCACATAACTTTCTTCTGATTCCGCTCCCTCTAGCTTTAGTTTTTTTTTTGCGAAAAGGCCAAATATTAAGTAGCATAGAGCCTTATGAAAAAACGTCCTTACGGAAAACGAAAAATACATATAAACTCTTGGGTTGTTGAGGACTTCTTTCTCCTGCATTCACCGGTGGTGGACCGTGAGCGAAGCATGTTGCCGCTCCTGCTTGTTTAAACCCAAAAGCATGTACAAGTAAGCGGCCGAAAAGTCGATCCACATAGCAAAACACCGTCTTGGAAAAGAAAACGTTGAAGAGAGACCATAGAAAGCCTCAAGTACAGCTAGATGGAGGTGGTTAATGACGAAAAGTGTAGTGGGTTGATATTCATACGTGAGAAAATGCCTATCTGTATCTAGAACATCCGCATCCGAACTAAAATGAAAATGAAACGTATCCAAATTTATGTTGCATATTAAAATATAAATATGATATGAGATTTCTGACTCACATGAATATGGAAGTGCATATATCCGTATCCAAATAATTACGTGAGCTAATCCTATATTATATCTAAGAGAGTGATCCCTGCTACTTTTAATTATCTTAACATGCATGCTTCCACATCATCAAAATAGTAATATTCGTTAGATTTACTATCTAGATGCATTACCATCCGTTCGATCATGGAAATCCTCCACCATGCAACATGCATTAGTGGATTCTATGTGGGTATTAAATCAAACTAAATTTAGTTGTGAAACAACCCACTAACTATTTTTTCTAGCCATGCAATCTGCCACATCATCATGTCATGTACGTAAATTATAAGTTACATTTTTTGCATTAGCATATCCATGCAACACTGTCACATCATCAGTTAATGCATGTAAGTCATTGGTTATTTTTTTGCATTACGTTTTGTGCTCTCATAGACATGGTATATGTGTTGGGCGCTTTGAGCATACCTATATAGTTGATCCTTCATTTTTTAAAAGAAAATGGCACTCTTTTTCTCTATTTAAATCGCTAGAGCGTACTTATTTTTTCTACATACAATCTTTATAGGTATGCTCCTATAAGGTTGACCTTTCACTATTTTTAGAATTACACTCTTTTAACCATAATCTATTTTTTTCTCTATTATACATGCTTCTGTTATCTACATATTATTTTAATATTTTTTGAAGTTTATATAAAATACATATTTTACTTTCTTTGCTTTTAGTTGTTTATGCAGCACCTAATTATGCATGCCTTTATAACAAGATTACTGCAGCAACGCGGGGGATCATCTGGTTTAAGCAATACTAGTCCCAGAATGCTAATTATCCAACATAAAATCCTAGGAAGTGGTCAATTATTTTAGTGATTAAATTAGAAATTATTATGCATTATAGTAGTATCTATTCATAAACATGTCTATGATTGACTTATTGTGCATCACAAATTGATTATTTTTTGTCACATAACTGTTGATTTATTTTATTTTAACTAACATATCGCTATTATTCAGATCCTTTCCGAATCGAGTAAATCTGATATGTACACATATTCAAATAACATCCGCTCCGTATTCGTATTCAGTAAAATCCATATTCGCATTTGTATTTTGTTTTGAAAATATATAAGAAGTGAGAAGAGCATTATCCAATCCGTTTCCACTCCTAGAGGCGAGGAACACAAATCTCACGTGCTCCCTTTGTTTTTAGTTATGAAACAACTTTTATTGGTTCGCTCTATATTCTTATACATTTTTCTCAATCTCTAGGAAAAACATGACAAGAAGAAAAGAATCAAGATTGTTGTCATTATAGTGCCACCCTTCCATTTATGTCAGAATATTTTCATACACACAAATTCAGAATTATATAATTCCATTGAGAAACATTTCTTGTAGGGCAGTCCATTTGTCAATTACTTTGTTCGATAACGATTTACCCATTACGTCCATGTCTTTTTCTTTTTCTTTTTCCCATCGTATTGTGTCCACATATTACTAAATCCAATTTTTGTATGCTTTGATAACATCAAACTTTATTTCTTGAGAACACTATCAAAATTATTGAATGGGAATCACCAGGCTAGTGTCACCAATGCAGTATGTCTCCCACTTTCAATAATAAGAGGTGACGATGGTAGGAGTGACGATGAAATGACTTTTGCCTGCTTGCCTATGATGGCCTATTATTACCACTAGCTAGATACCGGTGAGTTGCAATGGGGGCAACTTTATTTGTAGTGTTTGAGCATAGGAATTTTAGACGAGTTTGAGATTGGGATATGCCGTGGGGAGGGAATTCATAGGCAAAGGTAAGAAACGATATGATGCGATTGAGATTGTGTATGTACAACTATGTGAGTTGGTTTTGTTGTTTCCTTGAAAGGGGTTCTTACTACTGACGATTTATTTGATTTTTGTTGATTTAATTATAAGGGATTTCTTTTTCCAGAAATGAGAAGGTGGGGTCGGTTTGAAAAATTATAATGAGGATTAACGCGTGGTTCTAAAAAAGGATGCAAGGGAGCATGTATTGATAGGAAGGGGCGGAAACGATGAAAGAAAAATGAACAAATTCCCCTTTAATAATAGATACTAGTTAAATAGCCATGCGTTGCAACAGCATAAATTTATTCTATTGCTTCATTCGTAGAATTTTTTTGATTGGGTTGGGATTGATATATGCTGCGAGGAGCGAAGGCATAGGTAAGGGTAAGGAAATATGCGATGCCATTAAGATTGTGATCGTGTACATACAACTACGTGAGTTGATTTTGTTGTTTGCTTCAAAGAGATTTCTTGTTATTAATGATTTTTTTGGTTTTTGTTGATCGCTTACAAGGGATTTCTATCTCAAGAAATGAGGAGGTGCGGCGTTGGTTTAATATTTTTTAATGATGATTACTACTTGTTTTGAAAAAAAAACGATGGAAGAGGGCATGTATCAATGCGAAGAGTAGAAGCCAAGCCAACAAACTCATTTTAACAGTAGAGATATGCCATTCTAAACCTACATCGCGAAGGCCTCTAGTGGCATCCCTCGATACACGCCACTCATTACACCTCGAGCTCTATGAATGAAAAGTGGGGGGCGGGGGGAGTTCGGACCAAGAAAGCAAATGGCATCAAACATGCCAAGATCAATGTGCTAAAATTTGTTATACTTCCCTGTGTTTTGGCTTTGCTACAATGAGAATTTGAGTTTAATTCAGACGTACTCGTCGGTCTCATAATATAAGATCGAGGTTGCAAAGCGATCTTATAGGAGGGAGTAGCTTTCTTGCAAAACTGAGATTGTTGTCACGATGGCGCCACCCATTCCATTGTAGCTGAGCTGGACGAGTCGGCAGGAGTGGCCCTGTCCTCACATCTCTATTTTTTTCCTTTGTTTTTCTCTCGATTAATTGTGTCCACGTGTTACACGATCTCTGATGCTCCGGTAATATCAAAGCTTTTACGTAGTACATGGAAACACTCGCAAAAATCAGTGGCAATTCAATTACATACATATGGCAGGTTCCACTCAATTCTCCTTTTGAATTGCTATACATTGTTTTGAATCTCCATCTCCAGGGGAGAAGATGACAAGAAGAGGCGAATCGAGATTGTTGTCACGATGGCGCCACCCCATTCCATTTTTGTGGAGTTGGGCGAGTCGGCAGGAGTGCTCTTGTCCTCATCTTTTCTTCTTTTTTTGTTTTTCGAAAACACTAACGTTCATACGTGTAGTAGTTTTGTAACTCGCCCACACACGTAGATCATCGTCCAGTGCAATTTACATGAATCTTGACACATTGAGGCAGAATTTGCATGTCACATAGGACGGGCTTGCTGTGTGGGTGTTGGAGGGTTTGTCCACACGCTCGCACCACGCTGTTTGCCAGCTGCGCTGTGTGGTCGAACTAGTTTCTGCCCACACAACCACCATCTAGTCCATGCGCGTGTGGGCGAACTGCTTTTCACCCACACGATACTCCTACGTTGTGGATGACAACTGCAGTTACGCGAACGTGGCAACTAGGTAAACAGACATGACAACTGTGATTCTTTGCTAGAGGGCAAGTGCATTTGCGCGTACGTGGCAACCAGATAAACACACATGACATCTATGATTAGCCATACATGGCAACTATGGTTGGACCATACGTGACAACTAGGTAAACACACATGGCAACTAGGTAAATACATATGGCAACTACTGTTTGACCATATGTGGCAAGTAGTTAATCACACACGGCAACTACGGTTTGATTACACACGACAACTACCATAAATTAGACCCCGCAAAAAAAACTACCATAAATTAGACATGGCAACTATAGTTAACCAAAACAGATAGAGCTGCCATGCTTTTACAACTACACTTGTCATTTCGGATAACTACATCTGCCAACCAAGATGGCAACTAAATCGTCATCCCGCGGGTACCTAACGTAGCTGCGCCAGGACGTGTGGGCATTTTTGCTTCGTGTCATACGCGCGGGGTGGAGATAAGTAGTACTTGTTGGGCATGTGGCATGAAATAACCGCGCCCACGTGTGTGGGCAATTCTAATGTCCGTCCACACACAGCCCGTGTGGGCTGTCTCCTGCTCACACCACACACGGTGTGTGGGCGCATGTCGAATATACCACACGTGTGGCAGCTATCGTCGTCTTTTGTTTTTCTCTTGGATTATTATGGCCACGTGTTGCACAACTTCTGGTGATCCGATAATGTCGAAACTTTTTACGTACATGGAAACACCCCCAAAATTCAGTGGCAATTCAATCACATATGGCAAGCTCCACTCAATTTTCCTTTTTACATGTGTCACCGGATCGCCAAATCAGCGGAAGTCCACAGCGCTCGTGGAAGAATCCCACGAGAATCAATCGTAGGTAGACATTTCGCTGCCTACCACTCCAAACCCATTAAGTCGCGGACCCACATGCTAGTGACGGCGGGGCAGATTTCTAAACCCGGCTTGGCAGTGGTCAGTGTCGTGCCCACACATTTGGGTTGGTGCAGGACAGCGACGCCGGGGGACCGTCCACCCGCCCCACCACAACATCCCTGCACCCGTCCCACAAGCGCCACACGTAACCACCTTCGCGCATACAACCGGGCCCCACCGGGCAGCGGGCGGGCCACACTGGTGCGCCGCGCCCATCCAGCGGGAGTGGTTGGTGGAGTCAGATCTCCTATAAACCCACTCGCCACCAGCCGCTACCCCTCGTCCACCCGCCCGCCCGCCCGCCGCGACGCCATTAGCAGAGCCAGAGCAGTGGGGGAGAAGGTTCTAGAGGAAGAGGAAGAGGAAGATGAAGGTGATCGAGAAGATCCAGGAGGCGGCGGCGAATGGCCGGACCGTCTTCTCCTTCGAGTACTTCCCGCCCAAGACGGAGGAGGGCGTGGAGAACCTCTTCGAGCGGATGGACCGCATG
This sequence comes from Triticum aestivum, assembly GCF_018294505.1. Classification (NCBI taxonomy): domain Eukaryota; kingdom Viridiplantae; phylum Streptophyta; class Magnoliopsida; order Poales; family Poaceae; genus Triticum; species Triticum aestivum. Next base: position 647,498,350 of record NC_057806.1, on the reverse strand, counting down.
GTGGCGCACGGCCCCAACTTCTGCGACATCACCTGGGGCGCCGGCGGATCCACCGCCGACGTCACCCTCGACATCGCCAACCGCATGCAGAACATGGTACGCACGTCTCCCTCGCCCCGTCAACTGCCGCCTGCTGCGCCCGCCCGCCCGCCCGCGCGCGATCTGATCTGATCCGCTCTGCTCTGCTCTGTTTCGGCGCGCCTTCCGCCCGCGAGATATGCCGGGTTCGATTCGTTTGCTTGGCTGGTTTGATCCGGCTCGGATTTAGGCGCAATGCGACACTGTAATTCGTGAAGGGGGTGCTGGGAAGCATGTTCGGTTTTGGGATGACCGGATTTGCTTAATTCCGCGAATTGTCGCTTCGTCTCCATAGAGTTCGACGGGTTAGTAATTAGTTTAGATTGCTTTTACTCCAAGTTCAAAGTTAACGGACGCATTTGGTGCTAACAGCTGATTTAGGGTGAAATGGAACTGGTGCCAAGTAGGAGTTCATCTGCTTCCATGTCGTCTAGTTACTGATTATGTTTAAGAGAGAATTATTGCTTACTTGCTTTCTGAGTTTAAGAGACAATTATTGCTAACTTATGCCTCAACGTGAGCAGGGGAGTGTTATAGACATGGTATATTATTATTTTTTATGCTTGTATAATGCTTAGTTCAACGCACATTTAAGCTATGGAACGGTAGGGGTTTTATTGAGATTAGTAATTTTGATGAGCTGGGCCACATTGACTCACTGAGTTCATCCATTCTGACTCGGTCAACACTCTCAGTAAGGGGCTTGTTGCTTACTTGCTTTCTGAGTTTTTCTGGGATGAGTCTTGATAGGATTTCCTGTCTGGGTTTCATGGCATCGTGGTCTGAATTTCTTATGTCATGTGCTCAATGTTGGGTGTATCTGGGGACAGAGAAATGTGCCAACATGTTGTTTTTAAACAAGTAGTGACCGTTGTTTTTAAACAAGTTTGGAAGAAGACACTCATTTGATAGTATTAAAGTTTACTACGAACATTCTGTCATGCCAATATGTTGCTCTGGATAATTTCAAATTAATTTCCGAAGCTTCTTTTAAATTTCCAATGATTCTTTGCATTGCTGCCATAAATATTGTCGGTGACTTCTAACATTTCAATGTTATTATTTTGCAGGTATGTGTGGAAACGATGATGCACTTGACATGCACCAACATGCCAGTGGAGAAGATCGATAATGCTTTGGATACCATCAAGTCCAATGGGATTCAAAATGTTCTGGCACTTCGAGGAGATCCTCCACATGGCCAGGACAAATTTGTTCAAGTTGCTGGTGGATTTTCTTGTGCTCTAGATCTGGTAAGCACCTCTTCTTCCAACAGATGGAATGTAATTAAGTCTTATTACATTGGAGAGGCATGGACATGATGGCAAGCTGATTGCTGTTGCTTGTGATATCTAGGATTTCAGATGTTAGTCCTGATGCCTTCTGTTTTCCAATTGCAGGTGGAGCACATTAAAGCCAAGTATGGTGATTACTTTGGCATAACTGTCGCTGGCTATCCAGGTTAGCAACACTTAGCTTCTCTCTACAGTCGGTGGACGGTTTCAATGTTACAAATTATAATTGTTATTTCTGTTTTTCAAATGTCAGAGGCACACCCTGAGGTAATACTAGGCGAGGAAGGTGCTACGGAGGAAGCATATAGCAAAGATCTTGCTTACTTGAAGAGAAAGGTTCTCATCAATCTTGTTGGTTCTTGTAGTTGAAAATGAAAACTGTATGGTTGTTAACTCTCTTGATCGATGCCTGGACAAGATTCTATGCAAGGCCATGTCCTAATGATGTAACCTGTTGCATACCCTATGTACTTGTTGAGCATAAAATTGCTCTTTGTCAGCTTCATTCTCAATCTACATTTCTCTGCAGGTTGATGCTGGTGCTGACGTTATAGTCACCCAGCTTTTCTATGATACCGATATCTTTCTCAAGTTTGTGAACGACTGCCGTCAGATTGGTATAACCTGCCCTATCGTTCCTGGCATAATGCCAATAAATAACTACAAAGGATTTGTGCGCATGACTGGATTCTGCAAAACTAAGGTACGGTGTGTTGCTGTAGCTCCATCACAAGTAATGACATGGATGAAAGTGTATCTGGTCTGTCCCCCCTTTGGATTCACATCTTTCCCCAAAACACAAGGCAAATTGGTTTATTTGGTCATTATATAAAATTACAGGGCCGAAAAAAAGACATGTTTTAGGTAATAGTACCTTCATTATCTCCCTTTTGTGCTATATTGACTGTGTATCAATATAGCACCCTTGCTCTCGTTTCTTTGGAATTTTCCATGGCCATTTGCACCGTATTTTGAACTGGGATTCATGGGAGCACCTGAAGGTGTGGATTGCTTCTGATACACCTTTTTTCTGGAGATAATCCAACAAACATCGAACATATAAAATATATAGAATTTTATTTTTATTCATTTACTGAATTTCGGATTGTGGTACTAACAGAATGCCACTTCAAATGTAAAAACAGATTCCAGCTGAGATTACTGCTGCCTTGGATCCTATTAAAGACAATGAGGAGGCTGTGAAAGCATATGGAATCCACCTTGGTACTGAGATGTGCAAGAAAATTTTGGCTAGTGGGATCAAGACTTTGCACCTGTACACACTAAACATGGAGAAGACTGCTTTAGCAATTCTGATGGTGATTTCCTTGTCTTGCTTGATTTAATTGTTTTTTTTCTGACAAGTTTCTAACGGTTAATTTTTTTTCCCAGAATCTTGGCTTAATAGAGGAGTCCAAGCTTTCAAGAACATTACCTTGGAGGCCACCAACTAATGTTTTCCGTGTCAAAGAGGATGTTCGCCCTATATTCTGGTATTTTTTTCTGAATTTTTCTTTGTGAAAGCTGATTGAGTATTAGTACTACACATATACTCATTCAGTCTTGTCTATGATATAATTGAGCAGGGCCAACAGACCAAAGAGTTACATTTCAAGGACCACTGGTTGGGATCAATACCCACATGGACGGTGGGGTGATTCCAGGAACCCATCATACGGTGCACTTAATGATCACCAGGTAATTTCATTGTCTTGTTGTTTGAGTCTACAATAATGGTATGCACAACAGTTTTGCACAGACACTGGATGCAACATCTTCATAACACTCTAAATCCAGAATCGATACAAATTGTATACTTCTATTAAAAAAAATACAACTTCTGACTCTGTCTTCCAGAAAGAAATATAGTTGATAGTGAACATTTACATAAGATCCAGAAATATTGGTTCAGCAGAAAATATTGGTTGCTCAACACTCTTATTGTTGGGCTCTGTCTCTTAGTTTTGTACGAAAAGAAACATTTATCTGTTTCTTAGTACCAATTCAACCATCTGCCCATGCAACATAATTCAGTTGTTTGGCATTGGTTATTCACTGTTTCAAAGATTACCTCTAGTAGTGGGCCTGCTTTTTTGTGATTTAAATTTCATAAAGTTATAGTTGTATGTGATAACATATCCGCTCTTTCACAGTTCACACGGCCACGTGGACGTGGTAAGAAGCTCCAAGAGGAATGGGCTGTTCCACTGAAATCTGTGCAAGACATTAATGAGGTAACTCTTGAACTACATGATAGTAATACTATTGCTCTGTATGCCATACAAACAATTTCAAGGTGTCAATGTTTTTGCTAACCCGCCTTTCGCACTTACAGCGGTTCGTGAACTTCTGTGAAGGAAAACTTAAAAGCAGCCCATGGTCTGAGTTAGATGGTCTTCAACCCGAGACGACGATAATTGACGATCAGCTGGTGAAGATTAACTCAAAGGGTTTCCTTACCATCAACAGCCAACCTGCTGTAAATGCAGAGAAATCTGAGTCTCCTAGTGTTGGTACGTCAAATCTATTTTGCTGTATGCTTGGTCTTCTTCTGGTACTGCTGGGAGGAAGGTTTAGGCAGAGATGATATTCTCAGACATAAATAAAACCCTTCAATCCTTGTTTTAGTAATGCTTTCTTTGCATCCTTGGGTCATTAGTTTTTCTGCCGCTCTGTATGGTGTGTGCCTTACCAAACCTGCTTTATTTTTGTTCTGTTCTGCAGGATGGGGCGGCCCAGGAGGCTATGTTTACCAGAAGGCCTACGTCGAATTCTTCTGCGCTAAGGAGAAGCTGGGCCAACTCATCGAGAAGAGCAAGGCATTCCCTTCCCTCACGTACATCGCCGTGAACAAGGAAGGGGAATCGATCTCAAACATCCCTGCGAACGCCGTGAATGCTGTCACATGGGGTGTGTTCCCCGGCAAGGAGATCATCCAGCCTACCGTCGTTGACTCAGCGAGCTTCATGGTCTGGAAAGATGAAGCGTTTGAGATCTGGTCCAGGGGATGGGCCTGCCTGTTCCCAGAGGGCGACTCGTCCAGGGAGTTGCTAGAGCAGGTACTTTCAGCTCGCCCATCGCTCTTTCTTGCGCTAGTAACAGGCTCAAAGAAACTTTTTGTGCACATAAATGCTTTGCATTTAGCTAATAGGTAGTACAAGTCTTGACATCTCGCAGCTTTTGCTAAAAACTTGTCTTTAGAATAGAGAAACACCTTTCAGACAATCAGCTAACACTAAGAGATATGACAATTGTTTTGGTACCACATGCTCTCTGAACCATAATCTAACCATTTCCACCTGGCCACCATAATATAACACATCTACTGTACCTAAGTTCCACCGACACTCCGATATATTGCTATTTATGAAATGCTGCAAAGATAATGTCGATACCACATCAAGCAGATAATATATCTCTAGGGGTTTCGCTGACATCTTTCTTGCTCTTCACTTGCAGATTCAGAAGAGCTATTACTTGGTCAGCCTCGTGGACAATGACTACATCAGCGGGGACCTCTTTGCTGCATTCAAGGAGATCTAATTTCGATGAGACCTTACAGTATGCTGCGTTTGACCGCCCTTCGCTAGAGTCCTGTAATATGATTTGTCGTGATTTCTGTCGATTTATCCAAACCACTCTATGAATAAGAATTTTCTATCTGTGTTCCTTCGTGTGCAGTCTCTCCACTTGTCTAGCTTATTTGTTACCTAGGTTTATTTTACCCAATGATGAGTTGAAGCCTTTTTAATGTATATACGTGGTAATACAGTTTACTGCCACGACAGAAGCTCAGTTCATTACTTGGGTTATACTCCCTCCGTTCCTAAATACTTGTCTTTCTAGACATTTCAAATGACTACTACATACGGATGTATGTAGACATATTTTAGAGTGTAGATTCACTCATTTTGCTCTGTATGTAGTCATTTGTTGAAATGCCTAGAAAGACAAGTATTTAGGAACGGAGGGAGTAATTTCAAATGAGAACCACTCATCTATGAAGGATTGAAGATGTCAACTAGGGAGAGAGGGGGGCTTGAACAGACGACTACGAACGTTTTGCAGCTGATTTTAGATATTTGTAGAATTATAAGTTCTCTGCAAATGTAACTAACTGATCATATATGATAAGCAATTTAGCAACCTAAATTAGTTATAAAAGTAATAAGAGATAGGAAGAAGTAAAGTTGGCATGAGTGATGATGATCTCTAAGTTCATTTCCTTGGAGGGAAGCTAATCTTTGTATGATTTTGTTGTTGTTTGTTTGGCGAAAGGGTAGCTATCTTTGTTGGAGGAAATATATTTTTTGCTTTGTTGGGTACATCATGAAAATTAGTTTGGGATGGAGCCTAACGACAAATTAACAAGGCCATTCCCACAAATCGGATGGAGTTGACTTCCTCAACTCTCATTTCTCTTCTCACTTAAACTTCCATTCCCTCTACACAATTAATGGACTTTTAATCCCCTCACCCACAACTCTCGTTCCCCATCTCTAATTCTCACGAACCGAACAAATTGACCCTGGCCTTAAAGTTTACCTACAACCTCCAAGAGTAAAAAAAAATCAAAGAGTCTTGGAAACTTGCACAAATCTTTCATCAGCCAAAAGAGGACGAATACTTGGATCTCAACTTGCCCCTCCTACTCCCCAAGAATAGCTCAAATGTGGGCAAGGAAGTGTGGGGGAATAAAAATGGGTTTTAGATGTGAAGATATGATCGAAGAGATACCATACCCCGTGGGGGAGAAGAGTATTTAGGTTAAAACTATAAAATTTGCATATTTTTTGAAAGTTACAAATCTCCGGGAATATACAAAATGCCGACGGGACTCAAAAAACAGCATATGAAA